>NW_027187380.1:3343889-3415566 GCF_028583685.1 Petaurus breviceps papuanus
ACACACACACACACACACACACACACACACACACACACACACACACACACACACCTAGCCGTGTGACCTTGGGCAAGTTACTTAACTCCAATTGCCCTCCAAAAAAAAAAATGGGGAGGTGATCTAAGGCACCATGGACTAAATTCCCTAATATCCTACAGGTGAAATCAATGTCTTTTGTGATAGGAAACTGAAGAAACTGAAGTCTCTTAATTAGAGGTGGGGTAGGGTCTCACCACAGAAGTGATTGTAGAAGAATGAAATGCAGTCAACAGAGCGGGAGGCCTCTCTAATTGGGGAGGGTTACCAGAGAATTTCTTCTCACTGGAGAGGAGGAATGTACCTACAGTGGAAGACAGTGACTATGATATGAGTTTAGTCTAGAAAGCTTTTGGAAATTGGGAGGTTGCCTTCTCTAAGAGGTATGCCTTCATGAACAAAAAATAGTCAAAGATGACTCCAAGGCATGGAACTTTGGTGTCTAGGTCAGATAGTGGTACACTCAAAATAAATAAAGACAAGGAAGGACACCTTTGGGAGTAGGTGAAGATCAATGTTCAACACTAAGCTTGTTAAATTTGGGGTATAGTGCCAGCAGGATTATCTAGAATGCAGCTGGAAACATGGGGCTGAAAGTGCTAGGGAAAACTGTACATTTTGTACTTTGGCATGATGAATGAAAACTATTCCAACCTTGCTACAAGTCAAACCAAATAAGGGGCCCTAGTTCACACCCTTCTTTTCTATAGCTTGTAGTAATAAATTAATAAAGTTAGTTGACAAATGTTGAGAAAAATACACAAGAATCCTTTTCTCTCTGGCTGGACTATACCTATAGAACTTTAAGAATATAAGATCACCTGTATAGCCCCGACCTTTAAACAAAACCCAGGAATGCTTGAAGAAAAGATAGGTTTTCTATCTTTTCCAATAATTCAGTGAATGCTGAAAATATTCAATAAATGAAAGTTATGTTGTCATTTAAAAAATCTATCTTAATCAATATTAATATTCAAGTTTATTTTGTGCCCTCTATAAATAATATTTAATTCTAATACTACACCTCTCAATTAATACTCTTCTAAGCATTTTACCAACACACATCTTTGGGAAGCTGTTTGGTACCATTTATCTCCAGTTTCCTAATAGGTAAAATTAAGGCACAAAGAGAAGTCAATATAATTCAACCATTTATTAAAATAACAGAATTAAAGTTTTCACTGGAATACTGTACAGCCAAAGTCTCCTGACACCTGGCTAAAGCTACTAGATCTTAACTCCTATTTTCAAGCAAACTTTTCAGTTGAAAATAAAGAGGAATAGCTGGTAAACAGGAAAAGAGTCATTATTGGTGGTGAGGTGGGAGATTTCCAGAGAAAGCAGCAAGAAAATAAAATTTGTAGTTCCTGGTAAAGATGCTGCACAAAGTGTGCATTTAAGAGAAATATAGAAAATATAAGATTAGCATGCCACAGAGACTCAGAAAGTAGGCCTCAGAGTACAACTGAATTGGGTTCATATTATCTATGTGGAATAGTCACTTAACCTTAGTGCCCCAGGCAACTTTCCAAGAACAGGTGATACAGAGATGGAAAGAGTTTCTTCAACCAAGAGCTTCTTTCTAAATGAATGAAATCACAGGGTCAGGCAAAAGCAATAAACTAGCACAGAGCCTGGCCTGTTTCAACAGAAATACTATTAGTCTAGAAATCCTAACACCTGAATTTGAGCATTGGTTCCACAACTTGAGCTTGGAAAAGTCACATAAATTCTATTATTCAGTTTTCTGATGAATAAAAACTATAAATAATTGTACTTGCACTATGTATCTCAGAGAGATATTTTGAGAATCAAATGAGAATAAATATAAATGAGATTGTTTCTATTTATCTTCCACAAAGGTTTTATGCTATTCTTTCATTGTGATATGGATATAACCTTGGATCCTAGAAGATTAGGCTAGTGATGTTCCATCTCTGGTGTGTTCAACCAACAGATTTGCCTCCCTAAATAAGAAGAGAACCTTAATAAGTAGGCTAGTCAGTAGATGATGAATTCTTCGGAAATAATTACCACAAAAACAAAGGACAATTTTAAATAGCCTTCAGTCCTGTGTGGCCCCTTTCTACTTTCCTTACTTACCTTAACAGTGGCAGAAAGGGGTCAGCAGGCACTAAAACTAACTCAATTTTTAAACCATTTATAAACACTTACCACTTGTATTCCAAATGTGGGCTCTTTGCCTATTGGCCAATAAACTGATATCCTTTGGAAGAATTAGACCACACCAGCATTAATATTCTTAGCATAAATGAAACCAAAGAACAGAACCACCTCCAATACTTGTAAAAAAAAAAATGACTCTAAACAAATTTTAGAGCTACAGAACCCACAAAGTGACAGAGAGAAACAAATCTCCCACTGAAAGCAGCCTGGCAGGCCGACAGGAAAGGTCTATTGCAGTGCACTGAAAGCCAAGAACAGTCCTGCATAAACCACACAGGCCCAGAACCAGTGAGGCCCCAACTCAACCCGTGGCCCAGACCAGCTGGAACAGACTTCACAAGAGTGAATCACCAGTAGTTGTAGTGGTTTTCAGTCTTCTCAATCCATAAACACCAAAGAGAAAGCAAAAGGTCAGTGGAGAACTGTGTTGGAACTGAGTGAAGGAAGACCACAGTCTGGCCCCTGCCCCCAGGGCAAGAGGTGGTAGAGGAGCAGCAGCAGCAGCTCATGTGGCTGCCTCTGGAGCTCCTGGCCTACAGACTGTAGGGGGACCAAGAGACCATTCAGAAGGTAATCATTCTTGCTTTGACTTGTTTGAATCTGGGTCACAGTCTTAGGTGGTAGTCCTGGGGTATGTGGCCAGTGGGCCAGAACTTGTGGTGATGTAGAGAGGGCACCCTCCTCATAGCTTGGACAACAGCTCTGACAACAACTGAAAACCCCAGTGATTTGGGACACAGCTCTCTCCACTCTGGAAGCAGAGCTGTACTATGGCAAAGAGCTCAAAAGTCAACTGGCAAGATGAGCAAGCAGAAGAAGCACAATCAGACCATAGAATACTTTTTTGGGGACAAAAAGAATCAAAACATGGAATCAGAAGAAGACAACAAAGTCAAAACTCCTGCATCAAAAGCTTCCAAGAAAAATATGAATTGGTCTCAGTCCATGGAGGAGCTCAAGAAGGATTTTGAAAATCAAGTAAGAGAAGTAGAGGAAAAATTGGGAAGAGAAATGAGAATGATGCAAGAAAATCATGAAAAGCAAGTCAACAGCCTGCTAAAGGAGACCCCCCCCCCCAAAAAAAAATATACTAAAGAAAATAATACCTTGGGAAGAGGCGGGGCCGAAACTGGAGAACGAGGAAGTCGCTTCTTAGCAGCCTGCCCTCAAGATGGCGGCACAGACCTCCACCCCCACCCCCACCCCACCGTGCTCGATCACATGATCTAGTGAGTGCTGCTGGGGGAAAGGCCTGTGGACCATGGCAGCTACTACTTTGGGAGAGCAAGTTCCAGGGCACAAGGAAGAAGAGGACGAAGAAGAGGAGGAGCAATTGGTCATGGTGGAATTATCAGGAATTATAGATTCAGAGTTTTTAACAAGATGTGGAAACAAATGCAAGATTTTGGGCATTGACATGGAGAGACCTATTCTTCAAGTGGATAGCTATGTCTTTGCTGGGGAATATGAAGATACTCTTGGGACTTGTGTTGTATTTGAAGAAAATACAGATCAGGTAGATGCAGAAAGTAACCATAAAACAGAGCTGAAATATAAGTGCCACACAATGAAGAAACTAAGTATGACAAGAACACTTCTGATTGAGGAGGGAGAAGAAAACATAGGTGGTGTGGAATGGCTGCAGATCAAGGACAATGATTTTTCATATAGACCCAACATGATCTGTAGCTTTGCACAACAGAAGGAAGATGAGGAAGTTGCAGCTCAAGCCCCAGACAAAACTTTGGAAATGGAAGAGCAGGAGATGCAAGCCAAAGAGAACACAAGCATGGGCAATGAAAAATCAGACCACCTGGAAATGGAGGATGCTGGTCCTCTTCTTGATAGCCCTTCTTCTGAGGCAGAAGATTCTACTTCTATAGAAACTCAGGAGCCTGACTTAGAAGCCACTCCTAGGTGACATCATTCCTATAGGTTCTAGGCATGGGCATAACTGGAATTCTGATTTTGGAGAACTGAATGTATAACAGCTTCCATTTATTCATGGATTCCAAGACTGTTGGCCATACACATAGTATAGTTGCATACATTTGGATAAGTCAGGACCAAGCACTAACCAGGTAGTTCTTTAAAAAAAAAAAAATTATTCCTCTCCTTCAGATTCTCTAAATTAGAGATTTTGATTGAAGTGGGTCTTGTATGTAATAGGTAAAGGCACTATTTTCAGGGGGCTTAAAGGATTTCTGGGAGCTTGATTAGAGGAATCCTGAGTAAAACATACAGTCAAGCCTTTCCTCTAAGAGGATAACCAAGAAATTCTAGTAGTTACTAGAAAGCATTGTTTGGTTCTACTAGTTAATCAAGGCATTTTGTTCTGCAGCAATGACTGGACTTTTTTCAAGTATGCAAATTTCTTCCATATTGTTGATGCAGTTCCCATCCATTACCTCTCTCCTTCCCCCAAGTTAATTTAGAGAATTGTGAGGGGCACTCAGAGGTTAAGTGATTTGTTCAGGAGTCATACAGCTGATACGTTAAGACTGGAACCTGAGATTTCCTGACTCTCAAGGCTCTCTCCTCTATACCATGATTCTACTATCTTGGAATGATTGGCAGAGATTTAATTTTCAAAATTATTACAGACTTCTGATTCCATAATATTGGGCTTATATACCTTATTCCTACAGTGTTAGGAACTAGAGAGTCTAATTTTTTGTAAGATTCTATAACAAACCATTCCAGATAAACAAAGATCAGATAAATGAGGTGGCAATGTAGATTATTTACATGAAAATGGAGTAATAAATACCATGGAGAACATGGATGCATTTTATCTTCTCATTTGTTTATAATAATGTTTGGTACAGTAAAATAAAGTCTTATTTTTCAGAAAAAAAAAGAAAATAATACCTTAAAAAATAGACTAACTCAAATGTCAAAAGAGGCCCAAAAAGCCAATGAGGAGAAGAATGCCTTAAAAAGCCAAATTTGACAGATGGAAAAGGAATTTCAAAATCTCACTGAAGAAAATAATTCCTTCAAAATTAGATTGGAGCAAATGGAAGCTAATGACTTTATGAGAAATCAAGATACTATAAAAACAAATCCAAACAAATGAAAAAATAGAAGGCAATGTGAAATATCTCATTGGAAAAACTACTCACCTGGAAAATAGATCCAGGAGAGATCATTTAAAAATTACTGGACTACCTGAAAGCCATGTTCAAAAAAAGAAGCGAGACATCATCTTTCAAGAAATTATCAAGGAAAACTGCCCTGATATTCTAGAACCAGAAGGTAAAATATGAAAGAATCTACTGATCACTTCTTTAAAAAGATTCCAACAAGAAAACTTCTAGGAATATTATAGTCAAATCCCAGAGTTCCCAGGTCAAGGAGAAAATATTACAGGCAATCAAGAAGAAATAATTTGAGTATTGTGGAAACACAATTAGGATAACACAAGATCTAGCAGTTTCCATATTAAGGGATAGAAGGGCTTGGAATATGATATTCTGGAGGTCAAAGGAGCTAGGATTAAAACCAAGAATCACCTACCCAGTAAAACTGAGTATAATGCTTCAGGGGAAAATATGGTCATTCAATGAAATAGAGGATTTTCAAGCATTCCAGTTTTTTTTTTTCCCTTTTTGGAGGGTAATTGGGGTTGTGACTTGCCCAAAGTCACACAGCTAGTAAGTGTGTCAAGTATCTGATGCCAGATTTGAACTCAGGTCCTCCTTACTCCAGGGCCAATGCTCTATTCACTGTGCCACCTAGCCACCCCAGATTTTCAAGCATTCTTGATGAAAAAAACAGAGCTGAACAGAAAATTTGACTTTCAAATACAAGAAGCAAGAGAAGCATGAAAAGGTAAATAGGAAAAAGAAATCATAAGGAACTAATTAAACTTGAATTATTTATATTCCTACATGGAAAAAGCAATAATTGTAACTCATAAGACTTTTCTCAGTATGAGGATAGTTGAAGGGAATACGTGTGTGTGTATTGTGTATTGACAATCATTAAAAATCATATTTTAGCCAAAGTATGAATTAATCAAACAAACTGCTTTGGTTGATTTTAAAATGACTTTCCCTGTGTTAGTTAACTTTAAAGAACAGAGGTGAGATTCCCCTTATCTTGGGACTTACTCCACATGAAAGCAAAACATATCCTGAAACCATAAACTATAAATAGGCCCTGCTCTGGTCGTTGTCAATTTGCATTTACAACCAAGGAATTCTGTTTCACATATAGATGGTAACAAATAGAAATCATAAAGTTTTGTGACATGGTCATCCTGAATTGGGATGGCTCTAAAAAAGTATAAAAAGTCTTATCATTTCTCTGTTCATCCGTCAGGACTTGTCCTGCACTCCTTGCGCAAGCACTGCTAGTCTTAAGGGAATAATAAAAAAACGAATAATGAATAATGTAATTTTTATATTACTATTTGTCTCCTTTAACCAAACTTTTTCTAAAGGTCGACAGAAAACATACATATATATGTATGTATAGGAGGGTGTATGTGTGTATAAATACATATTGAATGTGTATATATTTGTGTGCATGTATACATAGAGAACACAGGGTCAGCTGAATAGGAAGGAATGATATCTAAAAAATAAAATCAAGAGGTGAGAGAGGAATATATTGGGAGGAGAAAGGGAGAGAAAGAATAGCATAAATTATCTCATATAAGAGAGGCAAGAAAAAAAAACTTACAATGGAAGGGAAGAGCAGGAAGGTGAAAGGGAATGGGTCAACCTTACTCTGACTGAATTTGGCTTAAGAAGGGAATAACATACACACTCAATGGGGTATTCTACCCTATAGGAAAGTAGGGGTGTAATGGAAATGCAAATTTAAAGATCTTCCCTGCCCCTAGGCTAAAGTGCACCTGGAGCCTGGGGTGGGAGGCTTGTTTTTCAGTAGATACTTCTTGATTGGCCAGTGAGTCAATAAGGTTGTTACATTCTCTGAGCCAGGAGAAGGCTACATAAGCCCTGATGTGTAGCTTTGTTTTGGGGCTCATTTTGAGAAATGTCCTGTGATTTGATCAGATGAAACTATGGAAAGCGGTTGTCCAGAGCCCCCCAGCTTTGAAACCCAGATGTTGATTTGGTATGGATGTAATGGTTGGACAGTTTGGAAAGCTGTCTACTTGATCTGTTTCTGTCTTGATAATTCTGCCTGTATACTTTGAAGTTCGGGGTGCTGACCTCTTTCCCCTGAACTAGGTAAACGATACATATTTGACTGATTAAAGTAAGCTTGTTAACCCATTTTGAGTTGCTTTCCTTTATCAAAGCAGATCCAGGAACCTGTGTTGGCAGCAAACCCTGAGGACGCTTGGGGTGCTTGCTGCTACAAGGGGGGAAGAGGAAAAGAGGGGGATGATTGAAGGGAGGGCAGATTGGGGGAGAGGGTAGTTAGAAGCAAACACTTTTGAAAAGAGACATGGTCAAAGTAGAAAATAGAATAAGTGGGGGGCAGGATAGGATGGAGGGAAATATAGTCTTTCACAATATAGCTACTATGGAAATGTTTTGTGTAACTATACATGTACAACCTATATTGAATTGCTTGTCTTCCCAGTGGGGGTAGGTGAGGAGGGATGAAGGGAAAGAATCTGGAAATCCAAGTTTAAAAAAAAAATGTTTAAAAAAATGTTTTTTTACATGCAACTGGGAAATAAGATATACAGGCACTGGGGGTATAGAAATCCATCTTGCCCTACTAGAAAGTTAGGGGGGAATGTGACAGGATATTAGAGAGAACAGATTTGGGGAAGGGGTATTCAGTAGGCTCACTATTTTGGGGTGGGGGCAGGGGAAAGATGGGGAGAAAAATTTGTAACTCAAAATCTTGTGGAAATGAACGTTGAAAACTAAAAATAAATAAATAAAATGAAATTAAAAAAAAAAAATAAATCAAAGAACAAAACCCCCCCCCCAAAACTTGGCAGTCAAAATGGAAGGAAAGTTCAGGTGTCCTTCTTAAAGAGGCAAATAAAAGATGTCGCAAGAGCTGGTTTCATCATATGCCCAAGAGCAATAAGAAATAACATTTCATTGGACCCTTGGTTCTCTAATGCTGCAGTGCTAATGATGAATATTAGCTTACAACAAAAATAACTACAGCTTATGCATCAACATTTGTTCCAGGGAATAAAGAGGCAAATAAATTGTACAAAGAACATGATAAGATCATTCAAGCTTGAAATCAGAACAAAAATTCAGAATATAAAAAAAATTTCTCAAAAATTGAGAGGAAAAAAAGTACACTATAAAATGTCTTTTATGAGATAAATACAATCTTAATATGTAAACCAGCAAAGGATAAAACACTATAGCTTTACTGAACATAGTTTTAAAATTTTTAAATAAAATTCTATCAAAAAGACTACATCCAAGGAATTTATCATAACCAAGCTAGATTTATATATCAGGGATGTAAAGATAGTGTTCAACATTAAGAAAGCAATCAATATAATCATATTAAAAATAACAACATACATGATTATCTGAATAGAGGCAATAAGAGCCTTTGACAAAGTATAACACTGATTTATTTTTAAAAATAAATCTACTGGGTGTGAGGGAGAGGGAAAAAAGAACAGAGTAAAAAAGTGCACAGCAGAAAACAAAAGCAAACGCAAGAAAAGATGGACAATTCTCAATACAATGAGTATTATTTATCACGTACGTTTTCTTGAAATAAAAATTTATTGCTACATATTTTGAATCCTCTCTTATGTTCTGTTATGCAGCATACAATGTGCTTTTTTTTCTTTCTAACTTAGTATTTAAGTTTATGATGTATTTTTGTTTCTTTTCTCTATTCTGTATTTGTGGTCTGGCATTGGAATCTAAAATAAAATTTTGAAAAAAAAAATTTTAATTTATAAAGAAAATTTTTGAAAAGTTAAAAAAATAAATCAATCTACAAAGTACAAGTATAGAGGGATTTTTTTAATGTCATGAAAAGTATCTATCTAAAGCCAAAAGCAAGCATCATAATAAATGAGAATATACTAGAATCTTTCCCAATAAATATGGGAGAAAAACAAAGAAGCTCATTCTCCCCACTATTAATTTGATATGGTTCTGGAAATGATAGAAATAGCAATTAAAACAAAAGAAATTATATACATAAAGACTGGGTAAAAGAGGAAATAAAATTATCACTATTTGCTGCTGCTATTTTTTTTTTAAATTGTGAAAACTCAGCAAAGACTGAGAAAACTAATAGCTTCAGCAGAGTTGCAGGCTACAAAATAAACTCTCAAATATCAAAAGCATTTTCATATATATATAGTAATAATAAAATCCAACAGGCAATAACAGGATGGGAAATCCCATTCCAAATAACTATGAAATGTATAAAATATCCAGGGTTCAGCCTACCAAAGCACACAAGATATTTGTACAGATCAATTACAAAATATTCCTTTAAAAACAATGAAAACCAGGGGCGGCTAGTCTGGTAGAAATTAGGCTTAGACCAACATCTTACACCATATTCCACAAGCCATTCTAAATGGACATGTGTCCATTTAATACTATCAAAAATTAGGAAATAATATCATTTACCTCTCACAATTTTAGGTAGGAGACTGAGGGATAGGAGCAGTCACAACATACAAAATAGATAATTCTGATTACTTTTAACTGAAAAGCTTTTGCACAAATGAAGGAAAATGGTCAAATGAGAAATAATCTTTGTATTAAATTTCTCTAATGAGGGTCTGGTATCCAAGTTACATATACACATAAAATAATAATAGCTTATACTTATGTAGTGATTACTCTGTGTGCCAGGCACTTTAAGCATTTTATAATTATGATCTCCTCTGATCCTCACAACAACCTTGAGAGGTAGGCACTATTGTTATTCCCATTTTACAGATGGGAAAATTGAGGCAAACAAGTGACTGACCAGGGTCACAAAACTAGTAAGTGTCTAAGGCCATAATTGAACTCGGGTCTTCCTGACTTCAGACCTGTCACTTTATCTACTGTGCCACCTAGCTGCCATACATATGTACAAACATACACACATAAATATAAATGTACACACACATTTTACATATATGTGTGTGTACATATATATATGTATATATTTGTGTATTAAAAAACCAAAAGCCTTTACCTGATAAGTGATACAGGAATATGAGCAACAGTTCTTAAAAGGATTGTAAACTACTAACAATCACATGAAAGAATGCTCCAAGTCATTAATAAGAGAAACGAGAATGAAAACAAACCCTGAGGTTCCAAGACAGAAAACAGTCAATGCTTACAGAATTGTGGGAAGAGAAAAGAATAGTTCATTGTTGACAGAGCTGTAGATCAGTACAACCATTTTGGAAAACAATTTGGAATTATCTATAAACAAAGGAACTAATGTCCATATCATTTAACCTAGAGGTTGAATATAATTTCAAAAAATTTAAGCAAAATTCTGTCAAAGAGACTACATCCAAGAAATTCACCATAACCTATCTGGATTTATGTATGAGGGATGTAAAGATGTTATTCAACATTAAGAAAGCAATCAATATAATCATATTAAAAATAACAATATTCATGGTTATCTGAATAGAGGCAATAAAAGCCTTTGACAAAGTATAATACTGCTTTATTTTTTAAAATAAAACTACAAAATATAGATATAGACTCAATGGCTTATATACCAAAGAGCTCACTAATGAGAAGAAAGTCCTTGTATACACCAAAATATTTGTAGCAGCATTTTTTTGTGATAGCAAAGAATGAAAAACAAAGTAGATACCCACTGTTTGGATCATGGTTAAATAAGTTGTGGTACATGAATGTAATGGAATATAACTGTGCTGTAAGAAATAACAAAAATGAGGAAGGCAGAGAAACATAATATCTACACGAAGTGATGCAAAGTGATGTAAGTGGAGCCAAGAAAAAATATACATGACTGTGACAACATATACAAGAAAGAACAATACAAAGCAATAAAAAAAATGAATATTGCAAAATTACAAAAAACAAGTTTGGCCCCAAAGAAGAGATATGAGAATATACTTCCATTCCACCTATGTATGCATATAGGACCAGGTCCACAAGTGTATATTGCACTTATTTTCAGACTTTTTCAATGTATTGATTAGTTATGCTGATTTTTTTTCTTCTTCTTTCTCTTTTTAGGTCTTAAAAAAAACATTATTTGTTACATGGGATGGTGGGGTAAAGGACACTGGGGAAAATTATGAGAATGTAAAAAAAAGATTAAAACTAATTAAATAATTAATAATTAATTAATAACATTTAGAATAATTACAATATCATTATATTATTTATATATAAATATAACATTATATAATAATATATAAATATATTTATAATAATTACAATAAATAAAATTAAATAGTAATTAAAATTTTAAGAATAATAAATTAAATAGCCAAATAAACACTCACTCAATACTCAGTAACTTCAGTGCAAACATAAGCAAATGAGAAGCTGGTGAAAATATTTCAAAAATAAGATTTAAGTTTAAGAAACAAAAAAGGACAAAGGCCTGTAGTCTATATATATATAAACCACATGCCTATATATTATAAAAATCTCTTTAAGAAGAGTGTAAGATACATGGTGACCATCTAACAACAACAAGAAGAAACTGATTATACCTTAAAAAGGAAATTAATTGTAGTTGACAGGAGAATCACTTCTGAATCAGTTAACAAGTATATCAGTATACCAAATTGAGGGAGGAGGGGAACCTTCAACCTGACCTATTCAAACAAGCTGTTGAAATCAAAAAGACAAGAAACAGATTACTTCAGCCAACAAATATTTAATTTCTTTGCCAAGCTGAAAGATAAAACAGCCGAAGTCAACCATGGTTTAGGATACAAAGATATTTGTATAACATTATGGGGAATAATGAAGAAGATCATAGTGAGTATTACTTCATAAAAGTAGAAAGATGCACAGGTACAATCAAGATTAGTGGAAGTTTCCCATGAGACCCAAGCAAAATCGCACCAACTGGAAGGATATGGAAAATAGTACCAATTTGTCAGTACTTCTAAAAATAATCCTTAAAGAGGTTTCTTTCTTTAAAAAGAAGATTGACATCTTTTATTATTATGCTTTTATGTTTATACATATACATACACATATTATTATTTATAATAATACAAAGAAAAAGAACAAAAAAAGAAGCCAAAACACCTGAGTCAGTGACCACCACTGTGTAAGGAAATTATCTCATCTATTCTTTGAGATTTATTGATTTTTCACTTACTTAGACTACTTTTTCTAATATATTCTGCATGACTTCAGATGCATAATTAATATCATATTGCTTGCCTTCTCAATGGAGGAGGGACCAGAGGAAGAGAATACAGAACTAAAAAAAATTTTTTAATGAATAAATTTATTTAAAATTTTTTTAAAATAATTTTTATAGGGGCAGCCAGGTGGCTCAGCGAGTAAGAGCATCGGCTCCAGTGTCGGGATGACCTGGATCAAATCCGGGCTCAGATACTCAGCACCACACCCAGAAATAACTGGCTGTGTAACCTTGAGCAAGTTACTTAACCCCGATTGCTTTAAAAAAAAATAATAATTTTTAAAAAAAGGAATGCTATTCCATCTAGGAAACTCAGCTACACTGTTTCAGTTATTATGTATAATATTCTTTTCATTCTGCTCATATCATACTCTGCACTAGTTCATACAAAACTCTTATTTCTAATAATTCCTCATTGCTTACTGCTCAGTAATTTTCCCTGACTTCCTACCAAGATGCCTACATGAACTGAGTCAGGCTGCCCAGCTCTATCACACGTACTCCAGAAAAATCCTCAAGTTCCCACCAGACCAAATAATAATCATTATATTCAATAAGAAACATCTGCCACTCCACAAAAAAGTTAAGAAGCCCACTGGTAAAAGGAAAGAGGAGTCCTTAAGTTAGTCAAGTTCCAATGTGCAAGCAGTGATGGAACACACACAGCTCAAGGAGCTCTATGCTGGAGCTGGAGTCAAGAACATTTACAAGCGGTGTGGTTCTGGGCAAATGACCTAACTTTTATGTGCCTCAGTTTCCCCATCTGTAGAATGGAAATAACAATAGCACCTACCTCTCAGGGTTGTTGTGAGATCAAAGTTTATGAATGTTTACTTCCTGTTGTTATTGTTATCATCATTATTATTAACACCATTGCCAAAGCAGGATAATATAAAACCTGACAGCTTCTACTAAAAATGAAAGATCTGAGAATACACTATTTCAAAAGGCATAAAATGTAAACTTAAAACAAAGAAGTCTGAGGCAGCTAAGTGACACAATAGAGTGCTGGAGTTAAAGATCCAGAAAGACCTCATCTCAAATCCTACTTCAGATGCTTACTAGTAGTTTTGTAACCCTACTTAGTCACTAACATTTTGGTCTCAGTTTCCTCATCTATAAAAAAGTAATAATAGGGGGGAAGAGTCAAGATGTCAGAGTAGAAGCAGGACCTCCCCACTGCTCCGGCTTCCACCTTCCCCAATCCATGTAAAAGGGGGACTCTGAACAAACTCTGGAGCTGCAGAACCCTCAAAATGATATATAGAAACTAACCTCCTGCTGAGGACAGCCCTGCAGGCTGGCAGGAATCAGCCAGCACAGAGCTCTGGGAGTGAGCAGGCCCACATGAGCTGGAGGTTTTAGCCCCAGAGTGGGCCTGACCAGCCATGGGCTGGAGGGACTCCAGCTCAGCAGCAGCTGTGGCTGCTTACAGAATTATCAACATATAGAGGTGAAGGACAAAGAGAGAAGTCAGTGCAGTCTGGACTTTGGGACGCAGTAAGTGGGAGTGCATAGGCTTTTGCCTCCGGGGCAAAAAGCCACTGAGACACCCAGCACAGCCAGCCAGCAGCACAGCCAGCCAGCAACATGTGACAGCTTTGGTTCCTGGACTGCAGAGTATAGGGGGACCGAGCGACCAGTCTAAGGGGTAATTGTTCTTGTTTTAACTTGCTTGGATCTGGATTTCGGTCTAGGGTGCAGTCCTGGGGTGTGTGCCCAGCTTGCCAGAGCGTGTGGAGGCCTTAGAGAGGGCACCCATCTAATACCTCCGGCAGCTGAGAAAACCCCAGCGTTGGGTTCAAAGCTCCCCTGTCTGGTAGCAGAGTCCTACTGTGGCAAAAAGCCCAGGAGTCAAGTGACTGAGGGGCAACATGACCAGGCAAAGGAAACAAAGCAGACAGAAGATTCCAACATTAAACTCCTATTTTGGGGACAAGAAGGAGCAAAGCATGGAATAGGAGGAAGACAGTGAAGTAAGTACTCCTGCACCAAAAGCTTCCAAGGAAAATACGAGCTGGTTACAGGCCATAGGGGACCATAAGAAGCAGATAAGAGAAGTGGAGGAAAAACTGGCAAGAGAAATGAGAACAATGCAAGAAAATTATGAAATGAGAGTCAACAACCTGACTGAGGAAAATCACACCTTAAAAAACAGACTAACTCAAATGGCAAAAGAGGCTCAAAAAGGCAATGAGAAGAATGCCTTAAAAAGCCAAATTTGCCAGATGGAAAAAGAATCTCAAAAGCTTAATGAGGAGAATCATTGCTTCAGAATTAGATTGGAGCAAATGGAAGCTAATGACCTGATGAGAAATCAAGATGCTGTTAAACAGATCCAAACAAATGAAAGACTAGAAGGCAATGTGAAATATCTCATGGGAAAAACCACTGACCTGGAAAATAGATCCAGGAGAGATAATTTAAAAATGATTGGACTACCTGAAAGCCATGATCAAAGTAAGAACCAAGAAATCATCCTCCAGGGAGTTCTCAAAGAAAACTGCCCTGATGTTTTAGAACCAGAAGGCAAAATAGAAGTTGAAAGAATCCACCGATCACCTCCTGAAAAAGATCCCAAAAAGAAAACTCCTAGGAATATTATAGCCAGGTTCCAGAATTCCCAGATCAAGGAGAGAATATTACAAACAGCCAGGAAGAAACAATTTCAATATTGTGGAAACACAATCAGGATAACCCAGGACTGGCAGCTTCTACACTGAGGGATCGAAGGGCTTGGAATATGATATTCTGGAGGTCAAAAGAGCTGGGATTGAAACCAAGAATCACCTACCCAGCAAAACTGAGTATCATGTTTCAGGGGAAAAGATGGTCATTCAGTGGAATAGAGGACTTTCAATCATTCTTGATGAAAAAAACAGAGTTGAATAGAAAATTTCACATTCAGATACAAGAAGCAAGAGAAGCATGAGAAGGTAAACAGGGAAAAGAAATGATAGGGAACTTGTCAAAGTTGAGCTATTTACATTCCTACATGGCAAAACAATAATTGTAACTGATAAAACTTTTCTCATTATGAAAACAGTTAAAGGGAATAGAAATATATATGTCTATATATAAGGGTATATGGGCATATGAATACATATGTGAATGTGTCTATATATGTTTACAGGCATACATAGAGGGCACAGGACCAATATAATAGGAAGGGATGATACTTAAAAGGTGAAATTAAGAGGTGAGAGAGGAATATGATGAGAGGAGATGGGGAGAGACAGAATGGAGTAAACTATCTCATATAGAAGAAGCAAGGGAAAATGGTTACAATGGAGGGGAAGAATAAGAAGGCAAAAGGGAATGGAATACACACTAAATAGGTTATCTCACCCTCCAGGAGAGTAGGAGGGAAGGGGATCAGAGGGGGGATGATGGAAGGGAGAGCAGGCTGGGGGAGACGGAAGTTGGAAGCACTCACTTTTGAAAAGGGACAGGATCAAAGTAGGGAACAGAACAAGTGGGAGGTGGGATAGGAGGGAGGGAAATATAGTCAGTTTTTTACAATATATCTACTGTGTTATTGTTTTGCATTTGCTACACATGTACAACCTATACTGAACTGCTTATCTTCCCAGTAAGGGTGGATGACAAGGGAGGAAGGGAAGGAATCTGGAATTCAAAGTTTTAAAATCAAATGTTTATATATACATTTTATAATAATATATACATATTATTAATACTATTTTATATGTAATTGGGAAATAAGATATACAGGCACTGGGGCATAGAGATCCACCATGCCCTACTGGAAAAGTAGAAAGGGGTATGGGAGAAAATATGGGAGAGAACAGATTGGAGGAAGGGATATCCTGTGGGACTGCTATTTTGGGGCGGTGGGTAGGGGAAAAACGGGGAGAAAATTTGTAACTCAAAATCTGGCGGAAATGAATGATGTAAATCAGAAGTTAATAAAGCATTTGAAAAATGAAAAAAAAGTAATAATAACACCTACCTTGCTGTGAGGATCAAAAGAGATAACACATATAAACCATTTAAGTGCTATATAGTACTAAGAATAAATCATCCTATAAAGGTACAGGGCTGAAAATTCAACCTTTAAAGGAAGACAGGACTTTCAAGCATTTATGAATAAAGAACAAAGCTGAATATAAACTGTGAAATACAAACACAAGAGTGCAGAGAAACCCAGAGAGGTCAATTTGAGTGACTAGAAGGGGCAATGACACAGTGCTACCATCTTACCTGTGGAAAAAGAAACAAGAGTCCTTCGGAACCTTAATGTCTTCAAAGGATATTGAGGAAGATTAAAAGGAGAAATGTGTTAGTGTAGAAGGAAGTAGGGGGAAGAGCTTGATATTTCGTATAATTGAACGGCATGAAAAAATACAAAAAGTGACCGGGAGTTGGGGGGAATTGGATATAAGATGAATCTAGCTGTAATATGAAACGGACAAAGCAAGGCTGACCACACAACACACACACACAGACACACAGACAGACAGACACACCCACACACACACTTTGATGTAAAAAGCACAACAAACTCAACAGAGAAATAAGAAGAGAAAGGGAGTGGGGTGGTCAGGAGAACAGTCAGAAGATAAAAAATAAATTTCTGATCCTGAAGGGAGTGGGGTGGGTGAGTGAACTAGAATCTTAAGGTATACCTCTTCAAAAATTGGGGAATGGCCGAATAAGACGTGGTATATGACTATATGGAATATTACTTCACTGATTAAAGACAATTTCCAATAATTCTGTGTAGTATGCATCGATTCAGAGTGAACAGAACCAGAATAATTTATAACAAGACCACAGCATGTAAAGATATACAACCTTTAAATTCTGAAGAACTCTGATCAAAGAAATATCCGACCAGAGGACTGATGATCAAGCATATTATCCACCCCCTGATAGAAGGATGGGTGATGGACAAAAGGTACAGAGACCTACATTTCTGGACATGGTCATTGTGTAGATTCAATTAGCTTAACTAAGTTAATTTGTTCAAGAGTGGGAGGGGTGTTAGCAATAGTGATGAAAAAAATAGAGTTTCGGAAGCATCTTATGCAAGATAGTTTTTAAAAGTTATGTGTAGAATTTACTACATACTTCTTAAAAGCAAGTAGTGTGAAATTAAGATTCAGTTTCAAACAGAATCTTCTTTTTTGTGTTCTGCTTTGTGTGTGGAAATGTATTTTTTGGTGTTTTAAGTTCAGAACAAAAAAATAAACTTTTTTAAGTGGTAATAGGACATTACATTCATTTGTCATATTTTTTTCAGTTATTAAGTCCAATTTATAGGAACTCATTTTGTTTCTTGCCACTTGACTATTTTTGTGCATATATAGGACCTTGACCTTCTTGACCTGGAAAGGCAAGGGATCACTGGGTGAAAGGGTGTGAAGAGTACTGTCACATTTCTTACATAATTCCAAATTCATATTCAGAACGATTGGACCAATTCACAGCTCTACCAACAGTCCTTATATGTCTTCTCAAGGTCTGTACATGTACAAGTACACACACACACTCTCACTCTCTTTTCCTGGTTTTTGTTGTTGCTGTTGTTTGGCTATGTTAACAAATTTTCAGTCATTTCCATTTTTCTTACTATTAATGATCTGAAACATGCAAGATGATCTATTTTCATTGTTGAAAACTTCTTTTGGATACTAATCTTATTGCTTAGTATGTTAGGAAATAATCATTCAATCAGTAAGCATTATTTAAGCACCAATGTGCCACTAAGAAGAGTGCTAGGTCCTAGGAATACAAAGACAAAAATAAAATAGCCCTGGCACTCAAGAAGCTTACCATCTATCAGAGAAAAGAGCACGGACACATTTACATATAAAGAAAGTAAACATGGGACGGCTAGGTGGCGCAGTGAATAGAGCACCGGCTCTGGAGTCAGGAGGACCTGAGTTCAAATCTAGCCTCAGACACTTAACACAAAAAAATAGCTGTGTGACCTTAGGCAAATCACTTAACCCCAATTGCCCTCCAAAAAGCAAAAAAAAATTTTTTTTTAATTAAGTAAATATAAACAAAGTAAGTATTCCATTTTTCTAGCACCTTCCTCCAAGGAAACTCTTCCAAAAGTATCCTTCAAATACTTTAAATTCTCCATTTCACCCATTCCACTTTAAAGAGATTACTCGCTCCATTTTGTAGATGAGGAAGTTAAGTAAGAAAATGAAACAAAGGGAATTATAGTTAAATTTGTAGAGTGCTTTCAGGTTTGCAAAGCACTTAACATGCATCATTTGATTTGATCTTCAAAAATCACACTATGAGACAGGCATTACAAGGATTATTCTCATTTTACAGATCATGAAATGGAGGCTCAAGTAGGTGAGTATCTTTCCTGAGGGTCAAACAGTTGCTCTGGGGGAAAAGGAGGAAAAAGAGGAGATAGAGAGGTCAGTATGAACCCAGGACTCTCTTGTCTCCAAGTCCACTGCTCTTTGCACTCTATTATGCTGCCTCTAAAAAGCAGAAAGAACTTTCAATTTAAGACAGAAAAGGTTGTACAATACTCTTCCTTCATAATTCTTAAGAGATCAGGGCCACCTTCTCAGCAAGATTTGAATGTAGTCATACCCAGAGGTGGTGGGATAGGGTTAATGATCTTGGGAGGATCTTACTGTTCTTGGATACAATGAATCTCAGACAGGAGAGGAAATGAACAGGTTAGAGAGTATATTATTATAGAGCTAAATAAATCAGAAGAATAGAGATTTTGACTTGGAAAGGATCTCAGAGGTTATCCCTCTTGTTTTGCAGATTGGGAGACAAGGCCTAGAAAGGTTAATGCTTGCTCAGTCATATAGGCAATACATAACACAGCCAAGATTAGAACCCAGATCCACTCACTACAAATTCAGCATGCTTTCAACTGAACTATACCACATCCTACAGAACTAGATGATTCTTTCAACTCCTTCATTTTAAAGATGAAAAAAGAACTGAGGTACTGAGAAGAGATATGACTTGTCTGAGATCATACAGCAAGCTAGTAGAAGAGAATCCATTTCTCTTCTTTTTATCGTAACACTGTCACTAATCCAAGACTCACACCTTCACATACAACTTCTTTCTTCTACCACCTTACCTGGGTGATGCTCCCCAAGGCCCTGCAGAACCTGCAGGGGATGGACGCAGACATTGTTCTTCGAGTAGATGATCTCCCCATCCAGTACAGAGGGAGGGCCACTGCTGCCACTGGGGGTGAGGGTCAGGAGGTCAGATGCTTTTGAGGAGGCTCGTCGAAGGAGTCGCCCCAGAGACATTGCCAGGGGAATGTTTCCATCATCCACAAGCTTCAACCCAGAACAAGCTCCAAATAAAAGATCTGCCTCAGGGAGAAGAACAGAGAAGAATAAAATAAATTTCAAATTTTAAAGTAAAAAAGAAAAGAAGGAAAGTGTTGACAGTCTTCATAATTCAGTGACTGTTGAAGAATTTCTTACTCTCTTCAGTAGCATCAGTACAAGATTTTTAAGGCTGTTTATTAAGGCTTCCATGAATCAAAGCTATATTTTTCCTTCCCTGGATAAAAGCTAATCACAGCTTTTAAATGAAAGAAGGCATTTCATTTAAAGATACAACCCACAAAATTCCCAGGTTTCCCATTTGTTGCATTAGTCTCTCAATGAGTTGTTTGTTCTTATACTAAATTAATCTTGCAAACAAGTACCCCTTCTATTTTGAAATTTTCTTCCCTTGTTCTCTGTGATACTATACTAATGTTGGTTCTCATACCTCAAAAACCACTCTTCTCTTAATCACACAGAATTCTCTTCCTCCTCCCACATCCTGACAATGAGATCTGTCCAAAAGTAAAACGGCATACTTCATGAGATAGTGAGGTCTTGCTAAGGAAGTAAATGAATATTTGTTGGGGATGTTGTAGAAGTAACTGTTATTTATAAGTGGGTTGAACTAAACAATCTCTGACGTCCCTTTCAGCTCTGAGACTATGATTATTGTAAACTGTATAATACTTGTAAACTTTCTCCAAGCCTTAGTCTTTGGTTTTTCTGCTTGTTTTTCTTTTTACTTTCTCAGGGTTCTCATCCATTCTCAAATATCACTTCTATAAAGCTAGTTTTTATCTTTATTTCCAGCCTAGATTCCTCCCAGTTGCATCTCTCTGCCTACTGAAATTTTCCATTGTGCATATTCAGCAGTTCTCCCACCCATCTTTCACTTAGTTGTGTAGATGGAATCATCATTCTCTTTGCTACCTGAACTCAAATCCAGGAATTTCTCTCTCTCTCTCACTTTATGCATCTATAAAATGAAGGTATTGAATTAGATAATTGCTAAGTTTTGTTCTCATTCTAAATCCTATGATTACTCAAACAAATTCAATTCAACACATATTTATTAAAGCACCTACTATATGAAAAGGATTATAACCATGTTAGGTACTGAGGATACAAAGTCAAAAATGATAGCCCCTCAAGGGGTTGGGGGTGTGAGGAGACATAACACATACCACAGATAAGTATAATACTTGATTGATGAATGCAAAGGAGAGATTCAAAAGCATTTTAGGAAAATTTCACATGGCAGAGAATACTTTTAGCTTTGGGCATTAGGGAAGGATTTAAAGATGTGTCACCTGAACTGAGGCTTGAAAAAAGGAGATTCTAAAAGGTAGAAATGAGGAGAGTACTTTTCAAGTGTGGGGAAGAGGGGAGAGGGTCTGTATAAATGCATAGAAGTGGGAGAAGGTATGTTTCATTTAGGGAATAGTTAGTTGACTGGAATGTAGAATGTGTAAAGGAAAGTAATGTTAAATAAGACTGGAAAGGCAGTTTGGGCTAGACTGTGAAGGGCCAGGTAAGGAGTCTGCTTTTTATTCTAGAGGAAATGAGAAACCAGTCCAAGTTTTTGAGCAAAGGAGTACTAGGAATGATTTAGGCAAGACAGATTAGATAAAGAAGAAAGCAATTAGGGGCAAATTGCCCAGGAGAAAGATGATAGACCACGAACAAAGGTAGAAGCTACAGGAATAGAGAGAAGATGAAGTAGACTAGTCCAAGTATGTGGCAAATTAGATGTTTGGAGTGAAAGAAAAGTGAGTCAAAGACTTCAAACCTAAGACACTGGGAAGGTGGTGATAGCATCAAAAGAAATAGGGAAACTGGCAGATTCATCATTCTAGTTAGACCTGGGGAGCAGTTATTTCCTGACACTGCAGTCATTATTCTTCCTTTCTTAAGGAAATCTGTAGCCATCTTATAGTCTTCTTCTTCATTCTAATCCATGCTTTTTTATTAGGGAATTTAAATTAAAAGTTGATGTTTCCTCAAACATCCTAGCTTCTCAGTTCATCAACTCCCTTGATTTACATCTTCACTCCACTTCAGTCACACAGAATAATACCTTCTTGATCTCATTATTAATAAACCAAAAAACATTTATTTTAAATGGCCTATTATGTGCCATTGAATGGATATAAAAATACAATAACAATCCATACTCACAAGTAGTTTACTACTTAACTAATTTTTTGAGCTAAATCAATTTTCTCTCCCTCCCACCCCTGCCTCAACTATTGAAAAACAAAACAAAACCCTTGTAACAAATGTGCAAAATCAAAAAGCCAAATTCCCACATTCACTAAGTCCAAAAAAATATGTTTCTTTCTGAATTCATCACCTCTATGGGGAGGCAGCTAGTTGTACAGTAAATAGAGTACAGGGGCTAGGGTCAGGAATAACCGAGTTCAAATCAGGCTCAGACACTTGCCAGCTGTGTGACCTTGGGCAAGTCATTTAACCTCTTTCTACCTCAGTTCCCTCAACTGTAAAATGGGGATAAAAACACCACCTACCTCCCAGAGTTGTTGTGAGGATCAAATAAGATAATATGTGTAAAACACTTAATGGAGTATCTGGAACATAGTAGACACTATATAAATGTTAGATATTATTATTAGGGAGAACCAGAAGAGCAATATCATCAAAGCTCAGAAAGAAGATATTATCCTGGGGAAGACTGGTCAACCTTAATTCCAGTGACTGAAAAAAAAAAGACCATCAAATATGGCAATTAGAAAACTGGGGTTGCAGAACCAAGATAGTGGAGAAAAGGCAGGAACTTGCCTGAGCTCTCCAAAATTCTTTTTTAAAAAATGCCTCAAAATGAATTCTGGAGCAGCAAAACCTACAAAAAGGATGGGGTGAAACATTTTTCCAGCCCAAGACTGCCCTTTTCAGGACTGCAGGAAAGGTCTGTCTCATTTCGGTAAAATGCAAGCACAGCACAGGTGGTTTCTGGGCAAGCAAGCAGGAAGCCCCTAGTTCCAGCACAGGTCAGCAACCCAGGCTGTGTTTACTGGCACAGGAAGTGAGTGGACACTCTGGCAGGCCCAGCAGGTAATGGGGACCATGGTACAGCAGGCAAGCCACCAGCCCTGGAGGTCTCAGTGCAGTAAGTGAGCATCCAGGCCCCTGGCTCCAGGAGCAAGAAGCAGTCCACTATATCCCAGGAGCAGAAATCAACTTTAAATATCACAAAATAGGCTGGAAAATGAAAAAAAGAAAAGAAAAAATAAAACTCTATCGAAAGCTACTATGGTTAAAGGGAAGATCAAAACACAAACTCAGAAGAGGACAATGTCAAAACACCTACAACACAGTCTCAAAGAGAAATATGAATTGGTCTCAGGACCTAAAAGAACTCTTGGAAAAGCTCAAAAAGGATAATAAAAATCAAATTAAAGAGAGGTAGAAGAAAAATTAGGAAAAGAAATGAGTTAAGTAGGAGATTCATGAAATTCATGAAAAAGATTCATAAAGTCAACAGCCTGGAAAAGGAAACACACACAAAAAATGGGAAAAGATGTACAAAAATTAACTGAAGAAAATTCCTTAAAAAGTAGAGTTGGGGGGTGGTTAGGTGGCACAGTGAATAGAGCACCGACCCTAGAGTCAGGAGGATCTGAGTTCAAATCCAGCCTCAGACACTTGACACACTTACTAGCCGTGTGACTTTGGGCAAGTCACTTAACCCCAATTGCCCTCCAAAAAAAAAAGGCAAAAAAAAAAGTAAAATTGGCAAAATGGAAAAAGAGGTATAAAAATCCAGCAAAGAAAACAACTCTGTAAAAAGCAGAATTGGTCAAATGGAAAAGGAAGTAAAAAGCTAACTGAAGAAACTAACTCCTTAAAATTTAGAATTGGGTAAGTGGAAGCTAATGACTCCATGAGACATCAAGAATCAAACAAAATCAAAAGAAGGAAAATATAGAAGAAAATGTGAAACATCTCCTTGAAAAAACAACTGACCTGGAATATGGATCAAGGAAAGATAATTTAAGAATTACTGGACTACCTGAAAGCAATGATCAAAAAAAGAGCCTGGACAGCATCCTTCAGTAAATTATCAAGGAAAACTGCCCTGATACCCTAAAACCAGAGGGTAAAATAGTCATTGAAAGAATCCACCAATCACCTCCTGAAAGAGATCCCAAAATACAAAAAACCCAGGAATATTACAGTCAAATTCCAGAACTCTCATGTCAAAAAGAAAATACTACCAGCAACCAGAAAGTAACACTTCAAATACTGAGGAGCCACAATCAGGATTACACAGGATCTAGCTGCTTCTACATTAAAGAATCAGAAGGCTTAGAACATAATATTCAAGAAGGCAAAGGAGCTTGGATTACAACCAAGAATCATCTACCCAGCAAAGCTGAGCATAATCCTTCCAGGGGAAAAAATGACCCTTCAATGACATAGAGGACTTTTAAACATCCCTGATGAAAATATTAGAGCTAAACAGAAAATTCTGTTTTCAAATATAAGATTCAAAAGAAGCATTAAAAAAGTAAACAGGAAAGAGAAAACAAGCTATTCAATAAGGTCAAACTGTTTACATCCCTACACAGGAAGATATCTGTAACTCTTAAGAATTGTAACACTATTTGGGCAGTTGCAGTATACATAGATAGAAGGTACAGGTATAAGTTGACTTTGCTGGAATGATATAAAAAAATTAAGGGGTGAGAAAGAGGATTGCTCTGGAAAAGGGGGGAGAGGTAGAATAGGACAAATCATCTCGCATGAAGAGGTGTAAAAGAACTATATTACACTGGAGGGAAGGGGGTGGTGAACATTGCTTGAACCTTACTCTCATCAGATTTGACTCAAAGAGGGGATAACATACACACTCAGTTGGGTAAAGAAATCTATCTTACCATATAGGGAAGTAGGAGGGGAAGAGGGACAAGAAAAGAGGGTAGGGAAGGCTGATAGAAGGGAGGGCAGATTGAGGGAGGCAATGGTCAGAAGCAAAACACTGGTGAGGAGGGACAGGGTGAAAAAAAATAGAAGTATAAACAGGGAAAACAGGATGGAGAGAAATACACAGTAATCATAACTGTGAATGTGAATGGGATGGACTCACCCATAAAATTGAAGGGAATAGCAGAGTAGATTGAAAACGAGAATCCTACAATGTTTGTTTACAAGAAACACATGTGAAGCACAGACACACAAAAAAAGACTAAAGGTAAAAGGCTGGAACAGAATCTATTATGCTTCAGCTGAAATAAAAAGGGCAGTGGTAGTGATCCTGATCTCAGACAAAACAAAAGCAAAAATAGATCTAATTAAAAGAGTTAAGGAAGAAAACTACATCTTGCTAAAAGGTACCATAGACAACAAAGTAATTTTAATGCTAAACACATATGCACCAAATGGTGTAGCATCCAAATTTCCAAAGAAGTTAAATGAGTTACAAGAAGAAAGAGAAGGTAATACTGTACTAGTGGGGAACCTCAACTTTCTCAGAACTAGATAGATCTAACCACAAAATAAACAAGAAAGAAGCTAAGGAGGTGAACAGAATTTTAGAAGAGTTACATATAATAAACCTCTAGAGAAAACTGAATGGGAAAAGATAGATTAAAATTAATTGGAAGGTAAACAATCTAATTCTAAAGAATCAGTAGGTCAAAGAACAAATCATAGAAACAATCAATCATTTCATTAAAAAGAATGACAATAATGAGACAACATACCAAAATTTATGGAATGCAACCAAAGCAGTACTTAGCTAAAATTTCATATCTCTAAATGCTTATATAATAATATAATAGAGAAAGAGCAGATCAATGAATTGGGCATGTAGCTAAAAAAAAAAAAAACTAGAACAAATTAAAAATCCCCAATTAAAAATCAAATTGGAAATCCTACAAATCAAAGGAGAGATTAATAAAACTGAAAGAAAACCAATGAACTAATAAAAGTGATTAATAAGAGCTGATTTTATTTAAAAAAAAACAATAAAATAGATAATCCATTGGTTAATTTGATTTTTAAAAAGAAGGAACTATATGTAGTAACAGCAATATTGTTTTAAGAATGACTTTGACTAAATAAGTTATTTTGAATATTATAAATACCCAAATTAATTATAAAGGACATATGAAGAAAGACGCTATCAGCATCCAGAGAAAGAACTAATAAAAATATGTACAGAATAATTTTATATATGTGTGTATACATATATACTTATTTGGTGTAATAGTAGCTATCTCTGGGGGAGGGGACAGAAGGGAAAAAAATTTACATGTACATGGTAGATTTACAGTTTCATATGCATTCATCTTTTTTATTGTACTATGTTATGGAAATTCTTGTTTTAGTCCATAAATTAAAATAAATTTTTTTTAAAAAAGAAAGAAAAAAACCATGTTACCAGTATCAAAAATGAATAGGGTAAAATCATCACCAATGAAGAGGAAATCAAAGCAATAAGTAGAAGTTAATTTGCCCAACTGTATGCCAATAAATATGACAATATAAATGAAATGGATTAATATTTACAAAAATATAAATTGCCCATATTAACAGAAGAGGAAACAATACTTAAACTCCATCTCAGAGAATACTTTAACTCAAACTTAGAAAAAGAAATTGAAGAAGTCATTGATGAACTTCCTAAGAAAAAATCCCCAGGACCAGATAGATTCCAAATGAATTCTATCAAACATTTAAAGAACAATTCATTCCAATATTATATAAACTATTCGGAAAAAAAGGCTAAAAAGGAATACCAAATTCTTTTTATGACACACATATGGTGCTGATACCTAAACTGGGAAAAGTCAAAACAGAGAGAGAAAACTATAGACCAATTTTCCTAATGAGTTTTGATATAAAACT
The DNA here is from genome assembly GCF_028583685.1 of Petaurus breviceps papuanus. Lineage (NCBI taxonomy): Eukaryota > Metazoa > Chordata > Mammalia > Diprotodontia > Petauridae > Petaurus > Petaurus breviceps. Next base: position 3,370,589 of record NW_027187380.1, read on the forward strand.
TTTAAATAAGATGCTAGGAAGGAGAGTACAGAAATATATCACATCATGTACTATGGCTGGGTGGGATTTATATCAGGAATGTAGGGCTGGTTCACTATGAGGTAAACTATCAGCATAATTGACCATATCAATAACAATAACAGAAATCATATGATTCTCTCAACAGATGCAGAAAAAAAAACCCTTGACAAAATACAACACCCATTCCTATTAAAAATACTTGAGTGCATAGGAATAAATGGAGTTTTCCTTAAACTCTCACCTGGCTGCAGTACTTTAGAACTTCTCAGATTGACTTCTCCATGCTCCAAGAAGCTCATTATGGGATGATATCTTGTTAAGATCTCATTAGCATATATACTGGACCTCATCACTACCCTCTGCCTTTCAGATTGGAGTGGGTGGGACATGAACTTCAAGTGCCACTGAGCCCAGTTCAAACATTTCCCTTCTCACCTGGCTATGCTACTTTGGGACTTCTATGATTGATTTCTCCACCATGCCCCAGCATCTAGTACCTTCTTCCCCTTTTCAGCTTCCTTTTGTTTTATCTTTCCTCATTTAGATCATAAGTTCTTTAAGGGCAAGGGCCGTCTTTCTTTTTTTATATCTGTTTTCCTAGTACCTGGCACATAGTAGGCATTTAATAAATGTGTATTGATTACTGACAAGAAGACTAAGAACTTAAAAAAAAATTAAAATAGTGCTCTTGTAGGGGGAAAAATTAGGAGAATAAACATCAGAACAAGAGGTGTAAAACACAACCAGGCAGAGGATTCCCTGGGAAAAAAGGGGAGACCAAAAAAGAACAAGCCCAAAGATTTGAAGAAACAAGGAAAATTATACAAAGTCCAAAAAACTGGAAAATTAGAAAAAGGTGTGTATGTACTATAAAAAAACCAATTAACCTGAACTCACAAGAAGCAGAGACAAGATGGCGTAATGACAGCCAATATTTTTTTTGCCCAGTTCACCTGACACAACTCTCCTCCACAACAACCTAGGAAAAGTGCCAAAACAAATTCTGATCAGGAAAGCCAAGAAAAAGTCACAATGCTCCCCAGGGACTGTAAGGAGGCTGAGACTAAAAACCAGAGCAGGAAGCATGGGGGCAGAAAGAGATCCTGGGGAACCTCTAAATCACTGCTGAGAAGAACAGGGGCCAGTTGGCAGCTCTGTCACCAATACCCAGTTCCAGGGTGGAAAGGAGCAGTCATAAATAGGAAAGGACCTAGCTGTGTACAGAGCAAGGAACAAGTTCCAGAAACTTAGCTGAGTGGCTCTAAGCCCAAGAACAAAGGTGAGATACAGTTCCAATCTTTAGCCGTGTCCATAAGGCTATAATGGAATAACTAGGGCAGGAAACCCACACCAAAGTGGAGCCAAGCAATTCAGTCACTCTGAACCTCTCCTCCTTGACACTGTCTTCTTTCTAGTTTTCAGGGCACCGCTCTGTCCTGGTACTCCTCCTGTCTATCTTACCTCTTTCTGTCTCCTTGGCTGGATCTTCCTCCAGATCATGCCCTCTAGATATAGATGTCCCACAGAGCTCTATCATAGACCCTTTTCTCCTCTACACTACTTCACTTGAAAATACCATCAGAACTTGTGAATTTAATTACCTTCTCTTTGTTGGATGATTCTCAAATCTAGCTACCTGGGTAGATTAGGGTAGGGACTGTCTTGCCCCTTTTTATAGCCCTAGCACTTAGCACGGTGCCTGGCACGTGGTAAGTGCTTAATAAATTTTATTGAAATTCAGCAGAGACTTTTCTAATTCCTTTCCCAGTGCCTTTCTCCTAAGACAACATTCCATCTTCCCTGTATATATCTTTTATTATGTAGTTATTTAATATGTTATCTGACCCCTTAGAATGTGAGCAATCTAAGTATAGGGAATAACTGATTGACTGATAAATAGATTCACTTGCTGATTGATATGGTCTCTAAAAATGCCCCCACTACCCCAGGTCATTTCTCATGGAAATGATTTTCATAACCATCTGGAGAAAAATTCAAAAGAGTGGTTGGGGTTAAAACAGTTGGGGAGAAAACAGTTACAAGCAAAATAAACTCCAGCTTTGAAGTTGGGATCTCTTTTATGAAAAAGAAAAAAAAAGTAAAAGAAATAGTAATCAGGGTCTAAGCTCTCCTCCTCAATGCCCTTCCTTCAAATTCTTCCCTACTTCCTCTCCCTTGTCCTTTTTCTCTGACCTGGTTCAGTTTGTCCTTCTTCAGGCAGCCTGGTACCCCACAAACCGTCTCTCTAGGGCTTATATTGGTGCCTGACTTAGAAGAAACACAACTAAAGTTAAGCCTTACTGCAGCTCAAATGATCCACCAGTCTCATCCTTCCCTGTAGCAGGGTCTATGGGCACCTATATATACCTGTCTTTTTGATAACTATGCAACACTATTGATAACTGTCTTTAAATATGACTGGTTTCCTTTGTAATCCTATGTATTTTATGCATTTAAGAACATTTTTATGAGAAAAGAGGTCCATAGATATCATCAAACTGCCAGAGGGGTCTGTGACATGAAAAAAAAATATATATATATATTGACATGAAACATATATATATATATACATATATATATATATATATATATATATGCGCACCACTATACCTGGTCACAATTTTTTCCCACTATTTCTTTGGCATTCTTGATCTATCACATAAATTTTAATGGTATTTTATCTAGTTATATAACATAATTCGTTGGTAGCATGGTATGGCATTAATCTATTAGTTAATTTAGGTAGTACCATATTTATACCAGCACAGCCCAAACATAAATAATTAATAATTTTAATAAAGTTTTCCTTTATTTCTGTAAAGAGTGTTTTGGATTTATAAGTTATATAAATATATGTCACTGGGTGGACTTCCAAATATTTTATGCATTTTACAAGTTATTTTGTGTGTTGTTTTCCCCCCATCACTTCCTGGTGGGTGTGGTTGGCAATATACCTAAAAGGTGATATTTCAGAGTTGAGAGTCTTTCATACTCTTATGGGTGTTGTCGGTAATATACATAAAAATTGATGGGCTTTCTGTGGTTTTATTTTATATTCTTCTATTTTATTGAATTTATTGTTTCATTAATTTTAGTAGGATTCTTTAATCACCATATCTTCAGCAAAAAGTGATCACTTTATTTCTTCTTTTCTCATGAGTATTCCCCTCAATTTCTCTCTTGTTTTTCTGCAACTGCTGATATTTTTAGAACTATAATAACAGTGTTGACAATGGACATCCTTGATTTACTCTTAAACCTATTTGAAAGATCTTTAGTATTTCTCAGATTACAGATAATGGTTTTATTTTGGTTTTAGACAGTGTTAGATAATCCATTTATTCCTATGTTTTCTAGTGTCTATAGCAGAGGTTCTTAACCTTTTTCATGTCACAGACCCCTCTGGCAGTTTGATGATATCTATGGACACTTTTTCTCATAAAAATGTTCTTAAATGCATAAAATACATAGGATTACAAAGGAAACCAATCATATTTAGACAGTTATCAAAATCTTATTTTTTAAAATGTTTGTGGATCCAGATTAAGAATCCCTAGTCTAAAGAAAGAAAATTTCCCTTAATGACTGCTTCTGATGCACCCCAGTCAGTAATGCCTTTCATTTGAAATTATCTTTTTTTTCTGATTTGTTCTTTGATTCACATGTTTATAGTCTCCATTTAAGTTTGAATTCTTTCTTCTTTGATTGAATGCCAAACTTACAGAGAACTCAGAAAGGTCAGAAAGAGCAATACAAGGACACTCTCTCTCCAGGTCTCTCTGAAGACCTCTGGAATCAATTGTGAGATATAAGATACTGGCACCAGACAACTCTAAGAAGGCCCTATGCTCTATGAGCAAAGCAGAATTGCAACAACTCAAAAGACATGTGAAATGCACAAATTTATAGACATCTCCACTCCAAATGTTCATATGGACTATTTGTACCTGACTTGTGGTAGAACCTTCCCAGCTTATATTGCTCTGAGCAGCCACTCTTCAAGCAAGGACAACAACCAAACAAGATGATAATTTTTATTGCATTTTAGTCAGTAAAGGACATATATAATGTTTCTATGTTTCTGAATTTGATGTGCTCTTACTCCCTAAAACATGATCAGTTTCTGTAAAGGTGTATTACACAGCTAAAATACAGATATTCTTTTCTATTCCCATTCAATCATCAGAAATCTATAGGATTTTTTTCCCTAAAATTCTACTCATGTCCTTAACTTTTCTTATGTCTTTTTGTTTGATTTTTGAGGGGGGGGGTTCAAAAACAGCACATGAGGTCTTTGAAAATTACAATTTTCCTATTTCTCCTTATAATTAATGTTTCCTTTAAGTACTTAGATGCCATGCCACTGGGTGTTTATAAATTAAATATTTGTATTTTTCTTTATGTTACCTTTAAGCATAATGCAGTTTCCTTGCTTATCTGGTTTACCTGTATCTATAGTTATTGTTGCTTTGTCTAAGATCATGATTGTCACCCCTATTTGCTTGAAATCATTTGAGGTATAATAAATTTTGCCCTAATCTCCCATTTTAACTTTCTGATATAAAGGTTAAGCATGTTTCTTATAAATGACATACTGAAGGATTCTTCTTTCTAAACCATTCTTCTACCTGTCTCCATTTGAACTATCATAAACATGAGAATGAGTAACAGTAACTCTTAAGTTTTCTATCAGTAGCTCTGCTTGATTTTGGACTCCAGGTAACACCTCCTTCAAGATAAACTGATCACCTGAAATCTCATCACTATGCTGATACAGTTTCTGATACTAAAAATTCCTTCAACTCTCTCTGAAGTCTTTCTCCTCTAACTGAAGGGCTGAAAGGTACAGCAATAAACTCCACCCAAAACTTCCCTTCAGAGAACTTTTTCAGAACTTTCCAGGTTCCATTTTTGAGCTGGAGCAACACCAGCAGCTCTACTTGTTTTACACTCCAGATATACTAATCATGCTGGATATCCCCAGGTGGCCCCACTTTCAGCTTCCTTGTGTGTGTTGTTTTCTCCCATTAGACTGTAAACTCCTTGAGGGTAGAGACTGTCTTTCTTATTTGTATTCCTATCATTTGGCACAGCAACAGCCTCACAGAAGTGCTTAATAAATGTTTAATGAAACTGAAATTGAGAGAAAAGGAGAGGAAAAAAAAAGAGCGGAAAAAAGGAGCAAGGACTCTCATTTTTGTCTTTCTATCCCCAAGACCTGGCACATATAGCAGACATTTAATGAATGCTTACTGACTCATTGATTAATTTGGCACTGGTTAAAAACAGAAAAGTTAATCAATGGGACAGATTAGATAAACAAAACACAGAAGAAGCAGTGTTCAATAAGCTCTAGGACACTTAACAACTGGGTTAAGGACTCCCTATTCAACAAAAACTGCCAAGAAAACTAGAAAACATTTTAACAAAAATTAGGTTTAGAGAACAGATAAATACCTCACATCCTGTTACAACAATTAGGAAACAGATAGGTGGCTCAGCGGTTAGAGCGCTAGGCCAGGAGTCTAGGAGTCAGGCCACTGACACTTGCTAGCTGTGTGGACCTGAACAGTCACTTAAAGTCACTTGCCTTAATCCAGTTAAGAAGGAAATGGCAAAAAAAAAATTAAAAAAAATAAAAAAAAAAAAGAAGGAAATGGCAAACCACTCCAATATCTGCCAAGAAAACTCGATAGACTGTATGGTCCATGGGGTCAGAAAAAGTCAACTGAACAACAACAAAATTACTACAATGAACACTAAATAGATAAATCATCTAAATATAAAATGTCATCATAAACAACGAAAAGGAGAAGAGAAGGGGATACTTCCACAATTATGAATGGGGGAAGAGTTCTTGACCAAATAAGAGAATGATCATAAAAAATCCTATCTAGCTTTAGACTTGCAGCTAGAAGGGATTCCTCTCCCCAACCCACATTTTATTGATGAGGAAACAGAGAGCAAAACAACTGTGACTTACCAAGGGCACTGAGCTTGTAGGTACATGAGACAGTATTCAAAAACCTAGGTTTGGGGAGCAGTTAGGTAGCACAGTGAATAGAGCACCAGCCCAGGAGTCAGGAGAACCTGAGTTCAAATCTGGCCTCAGACATAACACACTTACTACTTGTGTGACCTTGGGCAAGTCACATAACCCCAACTGCCTTGCCTTCCCCACTCCAAAAAAACAAAGAAAAATTTAAGCTTGAAACTTTTCTGATTCCAAAAAAGTCCTATTTCCCCTATATTAATAATAGTCAAATAATAACTGAAATTTACAATTCTGATTATATGAAATTGAAAAGGTTTCACATAAACAAAATCAATTTTGTTAGAATTCGAAGGGAGATAATGGACTAAAGGTACAGAATGAGACATATATTTTCAGACATAGCCAATGTGTCCATTTGTTTTCATTGTTAAAAGGCAGTGGCATGGTAAAATCGGTAGTTAAGGTTCACAATGAAAAAAGAAGACAGTCAATGAAACATGAAGAGAACAGTATAGGGGGCAGAGTCAAGACTGCAGAATAGAAGCAGGACTTCCTCACTGCTCCGGCTTCCACCTTCCCCAATCCATGTAAAAAGGGGACTCTAAACAAACTTTGGAGCTGCAGAATCCACAAAATGACACAGAGAAGCTAATCTCCTGCTGAGGACAGCCCGACAGGCCAGCAGGAATAGGCCAGCACAGTGCTCAGGGAGCCGAGCCCAGCCACTGGCCAGAGGGACTCCAGATCAGCAGCAGCTGTGGCCTTTCCAGATTTATCAACACATAGATGTGAAGAACAAAGTGAGAGGTCAGTGCATCCCGGACTTTGGGACCCAGTAAGTGGGAGTGCATGGCTTTTGCCTCCGGGGCGAAAAGCCACTGAGACACCCAGCACAGCCAGCCAGCGCCACCTGTCTCCTTCAGCTCCTGGCTAGCAGAGTGTAGAGGGACCAAGCACCAGTCTGAGGGGTAATTGCTCTTCCTTTCGCCTTCTTGGATCTGGATTGCAGTCTAGGGTGGAGATCCTGGGGTGTGTGTGTGGAGACCTCAGAGAGGGCACCCATCTAATACCTCCGGCAGCTGAGAAAATCCCAGCATTTGGGACGAAAGCTCCCCTGTCTGGTAGCAGAGTCCTACTGTGGCAAAAAGCCCAGGGGTCAAGTGACTGAGGGGCAACATGACCAGGCAAAGGAAACAAAGCAGACAGAAGATTCCAACATTAGACTCCTATTTTGGGGACAAAAAGGAGCAAAGCATGGAACAGGAGGAAGACAGTGAAGTAAGTACTCCTGCACCAAAAGCTTCCAAGGAAAATACGAGCTGGTTACAGGCCATAGGGGACCATAAGAAGCAGATAAGAGAAGTGGAGGAAAAACTGGCAAGAGAAATGAGAACAATGCAAGAAAATTACGAAATGAGAGTCAACAACCTGACTGAGGAAAATCATACCTTAACAAACAGACTAACTCAAATGGCAAAAGTGCCTCAAAAAGGCAATGAGGAGAAGAATGCCTTAAAAAGCCAAATTTGACAGATGGAAAAAGAATCTCAAAAGCTCAATGAGGAGAATCATTGATTCAGAAATTATATTGGAACAAATGGAAGCTAATGACTTGATGAGAAATCAAGATGCTTGTTTGTAATGTAATGCCAAGCAAAGGCAACTTCCCAAAGTTCAGAATACCAGCATAAGTGCTCTCCATTTTATTCAGTGACAAATTAAGAACAGAGAAGATCAAAATATGACATCATTCAAAATACAGCATTTACTAAATGTGATTAAATAATCTCCAAGTACTACCCCACCCCAGGACCTTACATTCATTCAATCAATTACAAAGTCCCTGTTCTAAATACTACTCCACCCCTAGGCTGTACCTTCATTTAGGCCATCACAAAACCCCTCTTCTCAAATGGAGATTAGTTTCCAAACATGAGTAAAGTACATTCATTTGTTCAACCACAGAACACAAAAAGGTCAAAAGTTCCCCACCCCTGGATTGCAATTGAATCTACCCCAGAGTTACATCAAGTTTAAGCACAGCACTTAATACCCAAATGGAGGTCTTTTCTTCATCTTGACAGGAGGCAAGTTCTCAGCAATCTTAGTTCCTGGGGAGACAAGGCTTAGCAAGGCCACAAGATACATTGCCAGTCTCTTCATTGATTCATCTTCTGTCTGCAGAACAGTCCTAGAACCCCTGAAAACATTAGCAAAACCGTCTTCCAGGATTTCTGTAAACATACAACAAGAAAATCCTTCTTCAGGGCTTCTGAACCAACAGAAAGGTTCCCAGACCCCTGCAACAACAGCACTGCCCTTCACCAGTGGACAGTATTCACTCTCTGTCTACAGGACAGTCTCAGTAGCTCTGAACCAACAGAAAGGTTCCCAGACCCCTGCAACAACAGCACTGTCTTTCACCAGTGGACAGTATTCACTCTCTGTCTGCAGGACAGTCTCAGGAGCTCTTAACCAGCAGCCAGGTTCCAGGACTTCTTCAACAACAGGACTGTCTTTCACCAGTGGACAAATCTGGCAAAACAAGATCAAAACAGACAAAGTACCAGCAAAACAGCCATGTCTCCTCAGTCCTTGGCAGCTCCGGGGGCAGGTCTCAAAAGTCCAGGGCAATTCAGAGTGGCCCTCAGCAATCCTCTCAGTCTCTCTCTCTGCCTCCAGGAGGGTGCTGCTTCCAAAAAGTTCTTCTGCCTCTCTCTTGTCACATTCCAAATCTTGTCACCAGCTCCTCCCAGTTTGTGTCTCTCTTTTCAAGTCAACAAGTCCATCCCACAGGTGGAATTAACAAGCTCTGGGTTTTAACACAATCAATTTGAAAACCAAGCCAATACAGGGGGATCTTTATATTCCATTACTATCACATTGTTAAACAGATCCAAACAAATGAAAGACTAGAAGGCAATGTGAAATATCTCATGGGAAAAACCACTGACCTGGAAAATAGATCCAGGAGAGATGATTTTAAAATGACTGAATTACCTGAAAGCCATGATCAAAGTAAGAACCTAGAAATCATCCTCCAGGGAGTTCTCAAAGAAAACTGCCCTGACGTTTTAGAACTAGAGGGAAAAATAGAGGTTGAAAGGATCCATCAATCACCTCCTGAAAAAGATCCCAAAAAGACAACTCCTAAGAATATTATAGCCAGGTGCCTGAATTCCAAGATCAAGGAGAGAATATTACAAGCAGCCAGGAAGAAACAATTTCGATATTGTGGAAACACAATCAGGATAACCCAGGATCTGGCAGCTTCTACACTGAGGGATTGAAGGGCTTCGAATATGATATTCTGGAGGTCAAAGGAGCTGGGATTAAAACCAAAAGTCACCTACCCAACAACACTGAATATCATGTTTCAGGGGAAAAGATGGTCATTCAGTGGAATAGAGGACTTTCAAGCATTCTTGATGAAAAAACCAGAGCTGAATAGAAAATTTGACATTCAGATACAAGAAGCAAGAGAAGCATGAGAAGGTAAGCAGGGAAAAGAAATCATAAGGAACTTATCAAAGTTGAACTATTAACATTCCTACATGGAAAAACAATAATTGTAACTCATGAAACTTTTCTCAGTAGTTGAAGGGAATAGAAATAGAAATATATATATGAGTGTATATGGGCATATGAATACATATGTGAATGTGTGTATATATGTTTATAGGTATATATAGATAGAGGGGACAGAACCAATTTAACAGGAAGGGATGATACTTAAAAGGTGAAATTAAGGTGAGAGAGGAATATAATGAGAGGAGATGGAGAGAGACAGAATGGGGTAAACTATCTCATATAGAAGAGGCAAGGTAAAATGGTTATAATGGAGGGAAAGAATAGGAAGGCAAAAGGGAAGGGGTTAACCTTATTCCCACTGAATTTGGCTTGAGGAAGGAATGAAACACATACTAAATAGGGTATCTCACCCTACAGGAGAGTAGGGGGGGAAGGGGATGAGAGAGGGGATGATGGAAGGGAGAGCAGGCTAGAAGGGAGGGAAGTTGGAAGCACCCACTTTTGAAAAGGGACGGGATCAAAGTAGAGAATAGAATAAGTGGGAGGTGGGATAGGAGGGAGGGAAATATAGTCAGTCTTTTACAATATATCTACTATGTTATTGTTTTGCATTAGCCACACATGTACAACCTATACTGAACTGCTTATCTTCCCAGTAACGGTGGGTGACAAGGGAGGAAGGGAATGAATCTGGAATTCAAAGTTTTAAAATCAAATATTCAAATATATATGCATATATATATATATACTATTATTAATACTATTTTACATGTAATTGGGAAATAAGATATACAGGCACTGGGGCATAGAGATTCACTGGAAAAGTTGAAAGGAGAATGAGAGAGAACAGATTGGAGGGGATATCCTGTGGGACTGCTATTTTGGGGCGGTGGGTAGGGGAAAAATGGGGAGAAAATTTGTAACTCAAAATTCGACGGAAATGAATGATGTAAATCAGAACTTAATAAAGCATTTGAAAAATTAAAAAAAAATTTTTTAAAGAGAGAATAGTATAAGGAAAAGACATATACAAGAAAGCCAAGTCTAGTACTACTGTGTTTGGTACATTACATTACATTTTACACTAAGAAAGCAAACTTTATATAATGTCAGTTCAGTTTCATATATGATCTTTCAATTCTTTGTCTATTGCTATGTACATGTTTGTAGATGTTTGTTAAGCCCATAATCAAAATAAATATTAAGGCTGTATATATCTGGTGAGTGAGTCAACTGAGTAAAGGCCAAGGGAGTAGATAGCATTGAAAAAGATTATATAAAAGGCCCAAGACAGAATCATGGACAGTCCATGAGACTATGAACTAATAATTTTACAATGCCTTTTTATATTCTTCCCTTTCTTTCCATTCTGCCAGAATGCAGCAAGATACAGTGGGAAGTGGGCTGAGATTTGGAGTTGGAGGCCCCGAATCTGACTAGTTTAAATCTGCTTTTCATAGGCCATTTGACCTTTCTATGCCTGTTTCCTTATCTGTGAAATAACGGAGATTGGTCCAGGTTACTCTGAGGACACCTTCTACTATACACCAGTGATTCTTTTATCCTCTTTCAAGCCCTTATAATTCCACATTTTGAATGATCTGAAAGTTTCCTCATTGCTCTCCCTACCTCCGATGCATTGTACATACCACTGCCAAGTTAGTAATCCTCCTAAACACTACTTTGCACACATCATCCCACAACTTGAACATTTCTAATGGCTCTACTGCCTAAAAATCTAAGTGCAATCTTCTTAATATGACATTCAAAACATTTCATGACATGACTCCTATGTGCCTTTCCAATTCAATCTTCCACCATTCACCTGTGAACCCTGCATTCCAATCAGACACCTACTTATAAGTTCTCTGAAAATATGATTCATTCTCATCTCTGCATCTTTCTTTACACTGCCTGAAATGTTGTTTCCTCTCTACTTACTCAAATTTTACTCAATCCTCAAAGCCTGACTCCAGCTATAACTTATCTAAGAAAGCTTTCCTGACTACTCCAATCCAAAGTTTTGACTATAAAGCAGTGACTGTTTAAACACACACATACACAGATACAGAGAAACATATATATCCAAATGAATTAAACCATTCAGCGTGGCTACCTTGGGCTGTTAAATGTTACAAAAATAAACCACTGTTCAAAATATTTGACTTGGCATTCCTCTTTGGAAACTGTGTTGAGAATCAATTTATGAGCTATACTTTATCTTTTGAGCAAAAGGGACATTACTCAGCTTTATTATCCTGGCATGCATGGCTTCATTTGAAGTTCAAATGTGTCTTCCAAAATGGCTGGGCCATTCTTCTGGGTCACATAAAAAAAAAAAAAATGGTAGACCAGACATTTTCTCCAATCCCTACAACTTTTCAAACTTATCCAAAACAGAAAATATGTGCCAGAGGTAAAAGAACTTCAGCTGTCTCCAATGTCTAAGGACTCCCAGAACCCAAAAGAAGGTAACAAAACAAAACCCAAACCCAGGAACTGACACTCACAGACAGTGAGCTTATTTACTCAGCACCCTTCTATCACCTCCCACACTACTGGTAGTGAGGCTGCACAATTAGACCCAAGAACATAGCATACACTTACATAAAAATCCACCTTTCTCCCAGTGCTATGGAGACACCAGCTCCTTACTGGGGAAGTTTGCTCAGGACTCAACAGCCAGTGTTGCCACAAATAGTTCTTCAGGAGCAAAAAGGAGGTTGGGGGAAACCCAGAAGCACCAGCACTGCAGGCTCTTAAATGCTTGTGTGGGGCCAAAGAACTAAGGAAAACAGTGAGTGGGACAGGTCACCATTACATGATACTTTGAGTGTGGGAAGTTGGGTAGCACTCTACCAAGCCCGAGGGAAAGAGCACAGTAACCAGTTGGGGCTCCTCATTCTGACCACCCAAAAACCACTTGGGGCAAGATCTAGCCCTCAGTGAAATCAGTCAGAAAGGAGTCAGAAAGTAAGCAGTAAGTAAAAGAAAGGAGGGGAAAAAAAGGTTGAAGGTACCAAAGATTTCAAGAAGAAGAATACTAAAAGATCTTCAATACAAACAGCAGGAAAAACAACAGAAGGAAATATGGCTTCCAGATATAGTAAAGGAGTTCCGGCATTTATGAATACTACAAAATAAAGGAAAATGATCTAGCACTTAATAAGACAGAGGACCCCTGTGCATAACATGGAACCACAATATACTGTTTCTGAGTGGCTTAAAAGAGAAATGAAAATTATGAGAGCAGAATTTATGTCCTGCACAGCAAAAATAATAAGAACTTGAATCTAAAATGGCAAGCCTTACCAAAGAAATTTAAAAAGAGAACAATAAATTGGGTAACTGTTGGAAATGAATAACTCTGGAAATATGTCCTTTCATTGTGGGTGCCCACCCCACCACACACCCAGCCCAACCTTCATTTCCTCACTTCTAACCCAGTCCAATCCTTTATTGTTACTGAGTGGGGGTATACTCTCTCTCTGCATCCTCTGAAGACTCCTCAGAATAAGGAGAAGGAAGGGGGATTATCTCAAAACCAGAGATAGACTTTTGTAAGCCAAGACAGACCTGAGTCGTGGGTTTCCAAAGAAGTTACACAACCTAGGACCCTTCACCCCCCCCCCCTTCCCTTGCTGTCAATCAGTCTTAAGCCCTTCAGGAATTTTAGGAATCTCTTAGAGCCCTTCCCCCTTCTTTACTTTGGCATTTGCCAAATAAGGATAGGTATATTTGGACTGGCTATCCCCTATTTCCTGGTTCCTTATTGGAGATTTTACGCCCAGATTGTAAGCCCACTTCCCAGCCAACAGAAAGAGAAGGGACAGTGGTAGGAAGGAGCTTGACTTCTTTAGGGTATAAATTCTTGTTTCATCTTCTGTAACATGCCTCATTCCTCTGGTTCATACTGGTGGAAGGGATGCCCTCTTTTCTCAAGAATTGAATAAAACTTCCTGTTCTTTCCTTGAAGAAACCTCTGACTTTTAAACATTTTTTGGGTAAGGGATTTTTGGGGTCCCAATACCCTACACATTACCTCCAGTCTTCCCACCCTTAATCCCATCTAGACTCCTTCTCAGTTACCTCTGATCACCCCAGGCTATTTGCCACTCCTAGATCCCATCCAGATCTTCCCACAATCTTTGTCCTTATTTAAAAAAAAGTCATTGTTATTCCTACCAAATATCAAGATTCTTAAAATCCAGCTCCCTTTTATTGGCAATACAATAAACCTTGTCTCTGACTGAAAGAAGGTGTGAGTGATTCTATTCTTTTGAGGTAGTGTAGCAGCAAGCACCCCAAGCCTCCTTAGGGTTGCTGCTAACACAGGTTCTTGGATCTGCTTTGATAAAGGAAAGCAACTCAAAATGGGTTAACAAGCTTACTTTAATCAGTCAAATATGTATTGTTTACCTAGTTCAGGGGAAAGAGGTCAGCACCCCGAACTTCAGAATATACAGACAGAATTATCAAGACAGAAACAGATCAAGTAGACAAAACTGTCCAACCATTACATCCATACCAAATCAACATCTGGGTTTTTCAAAGTCGGGGGACTCTCAACGACGGCTTCCCAGAGTCTCATATGATCAAATCACAGAACACTTCTCAAAGTGAGCCCCAAAACAAAGCTACACATCAGGGCTTATATAGCCTTCTCCTGGCTCAGAGAAGAGAATGTAACAACCTTCTGGACCCACTGGCCAATCAAAAAGTATCTACTGAAAAACAAGCCTCCCACCCCAGGCTCCAGGTGCATTTTAGCCTAGGGGCAGGGAAGATCTTTAAATTTACATTCCCATTACAGGTAGACCCATGCCCTTTGCCCTTACATTTCAGGTTCACAGCAGCCCTAGACCACAACACATCCAATATGGCACACCTTCATCAGAGAAGGTGATGTGCTCTAAGAGCAAAGCAGAACTGAAGTGGCTCAAAAGAAATGCAAATTTAGAGAATCTGCACTCCAAGCTCATGTTGGTCTGATAAGTCACGGTCAGATGCATTGTAACTTGACTCTAACATGGTGATGTCATTTTGGTCCTCTTCCAGAAGAAAGGACAACAACCATTTTCCATCTACAACTCTGCTTGGTTTCAGCTCCACAAAATACCCCTGGGGTCTCCCTCCCTACCCCTACCAGTTTCCAGGTTCTCCCCAGCTTAGACTGTAAACTCCTTGAGGGGAGGAACTATCTTTCTTTTTCTAATTTGCATTCCCCAGCTCTTAGCACAATGCCTGCCACATAGTAGGTGCTTAATAGATGTTTAGTGAATTTAATACTGAATTTGAATTCTACCAAAGTTTTAAAGACAATACTCATATTTCACAAATTATTCTCAAAAACTGAGAAACCAGAATCCTTTTAGGAGATAAAGTCCTAATAAGTCCTAAACCACAGAAAGATTTAGAAACAAGAAAATTATAGGCTACTACCATTAACGAGTATTGACTCAAAAATCTTAGAACAGCTGGGTCAATCCACTGATGCACCAACAATACTTAGTAAGTCTATCTTCTCATATATCTCCAAAAAAGCTGATAAAAGTGAGGTGGAATCTCAAAGTTGTAAGAAACAGAAGGAGTGACACCTATACACATTCCCAGCTTTGCAGGAAAGATAACAGAATGTAAATCAGAAGTAACCAGTTCCAATCAGAGCTGTGACCTAGCAGAACCAGGCTTCTGATTAACTAAAAGGTCAGAAGCTTAACAAGTTATTTAATATTAACCCACACACCCCCAAGGCGTAGCAAGCTAATTTAAATGTACATTCCATGCATGACAAGGGAGGGAGAACACATCTAGGACACATTTAGGAGAAAAACATGGAATGGTTCAGGAAGTTATGTTCAGTCAATGGGGAACAGAGGAAGAAAATAAAAATCAGGATAAGGAATAAAGGGCTTTGTAATTGTTTGAAAGTGTGTGTCTCCTTATGTGTCACCTGGTCTCTTGAAAGAGAACAATAAAAAAAATTATTTTTTCCTGAATTCAATATTGGCCATGTGGAGTCCTTGGTAAGGCACTTGTTTCTTACAAAGTTGTTTTCATTTGTTGTTGTTCAGTCATTTCTCAGTCATGTCCAATTTTTCATGGCCCCATTTGGAGTTTTCCTGGCAAAACTACTGGAGTGGTTTGTCATTTTCTTCTTTAGTTCATTTTACAGATAAGGAACTGAAGCAAACAAGGTTAAGTAACTTGCCCAGGGTCACAAGGTTGTGTGTATCTCAGACACACATAAGTGTCTGAGGCCAGATTTGAACTCAAGAAGTTGAGGCTTCCTCACCCCAGGCCTGGAACTCTAACTGTAGAGCACAACTCCACCCTTCCCTCCCCCAACTGATCTGTGAGCAGGAATTTCAGCCTAGGGAAAAACCCCTGCCCTGTGATATTTCTCTATTCTCTCCCCTGCCCACCCCCCTCCATATTTCTTCATTCTTCTCAGTCCCCTGCCCCTCCCACCGGATATTTCCCCATCTCCGCCCATTCTAGGTTCCCTGTCCCTCAGCCTAGGGTAAACTCCCGGGAAATTCAAAAATACACTGTCAAATCACTGACTGTAGTCTCGGCTTACATAACCTGACTCACTTTAAAAACCGGCACACTGTCCCTGCCAACTCACTGTCTGATCTGGGTATGTGACCCCAGCAGTCCCGAGGCAATAAAATTCACTTCCAAATTTTACTCTCAGGGATCTTTTGTCTCACTCCTTTCGGTTCAACACAACCACTGCACCACACCTAGCAGGATTTCAATTATAATACTCTTATTATCAGTGATTTGGAACAGTCTTACATATGGTTGTTTGAAAATTGCTTGTTCATATCTTTTTACTGTTTACCTGTTGGGGTAGTTTTTATACTTATCAGTTCCCTATAAATTTTGGATAGCAAGACTTTATCAAAAATACTTGCTTCCAAGATATTTTCTATTAAACACTTCTCTTCAAATTCTAACATTATTTTTTTCTTTTTCAAAACATTTCAATTTTACATAATCAAAAATTGTCCATTTTACCTTCTATCTGACTATCTCCAAAAAATGAAATCTGCCCCAGACAGACAAAGAAACAGTAGAGAGTAACAGAACTCTGAATTTGGATTTAGAAGACCTGGGTTTGGGCACTGACACAGCTACTTATTACATCTCTCAGGATCATTTTCTCACTTATAAAATTAGGGAGTTAAAACAAGATGACCTCTAAGGCCCTTTCTTTCTAGGTATGATTCTAGATGGGGGGGGGAGGGGAAGGAAGGGGGAAAGAAGGTTCCTCAACTCCCTCCCATTTTTCACCTCAGTTCTCATAGAAGAAGGATCATTTTTCTCAGAGCTATATGAACTCAAGATTACAGTTGCTGCTGTTATTAAGGCCATGAGGAGTAAAGAGAATCACACAACTCCATTTCCCTTCTCATCTCAAGCAGAGCCTGGCTTGCCTGTAGCTGCTTACTGCTGCTACCTATCACTTCAAGGAGGTTACACTTCTAGATAAAAAGATGTTGTTGTTCAGTTGTTTTCCGGTAATGTCCTACTATTCATGACCCCATTTGGGGTTTTCTTGGCAAAGATACTAGGGTGGCTTTCCATTTCTTTCTCCAGATCATTTTACAGAAGAGAAAACTGAGGCAAACACAGTTAAGTGACTTGCCCAAGGTCACAAAGCTATTAAGTGTCAGAGGCTAGATTTGAACTCAGGAACTTAAATCTTCCTGACTTCCTGCCTGGCATTCCATTCACCTAGCTGACTCTTCTAGATAAAAAGACTGGAAGTAAGCAACCTAGGAAATAGCCTGGCTAAATTTCTTAGAAATAATTCTACAGTCCCCTAACAGAATAATAAAATACAATTCAACTTATAAAGTTCTTTGAAGGTCTATTGTCTAATGGCTAAAAGGAAAACAAATTTGTTATGATTCCTCCCTACCAGGAGATACCAAAGAAAAAGCCCCAAGGAGAACAATTATTTTTGGCTTTTTTCATTTAGAAGTTCAGAGAGAACAAAACCCAAATTTTTTTTAAGTCCATATAACTAAATATGATGTGGTACCAAATCCTGAAGAGAACGGTTTGAAGGAGAAAGAAGAGAGGTATTCTAAATGGGTATAGTAAAGTTGTGCTTTGAAAAACTTAAGAACTCTGATCAATGCAATGACCAACAAGGACTCCAGAGGATCTTTTTAGCTGGGATCAGTGATCAAGAGCTAGATGAAGCTGGAGACCACTGAGCACAAGTTAGCCTCCTCATTTTATAAATGAGGAACCTGGGAGGCTATACTTCTCTGAGATTACACACCTGAATGTCTGAGGTAGGATCCGAACCCAGGCCTTCTTGACTCCAAGTCTTATGCTTTATCCAATGGTATCCACATGCTGCTGAAGCAGGCTACCCACCTGCTCTGGGTAATATAATCAAGGTGCAGAATGAAGTGCATTTTTGGATATGGTAAATGCATTTGTTTTTGCTTGACTATGCTTACACTTTCACGAATAAGGAAAACAAACAAATCAATGAACTGGGCCTGAAAGTAAAAGCTAAAAAAGAAACGAATCAAAAAGCCCCAACTAAGTAGAAAAACATGAATTCTAAAAATGAGAGACAAAATAAATTAAAAGCAAAATAAAGTTGAATTGATAAATAAAACCAAGAACTGTTTTAAAAAAAAAAACTAATAAAAAAAGAAGTTCACAGAGACAAGCAGGAAAGCCTTGGAACTTCTGTGTTAAATCATTTATTCTTTAAAAAACCAAGTTGGGGTGGCTGGGTGGTAACAGTGAATAAAGCACTGGCCCTGGAGTCAGAAGGACCTGAGTTCAAATGTGGCCTCAGACTCTTAAAATTTACTAGCCATGTGACCTTGGGCATGTCAATAACCCCAATTGTCCTACCTTCCCCCCTCCAAAAAGCAAACAAACAAACAAACAAAAAAAACCACCAAGTTGTACATAATACAGATTTGCAGGTTCACATACAATCCTCCTTTTCTATTCTTTTTTATATGTGGTAGTGTTGTCAAGTACAGAATAACCCCCCCCCCCGAAAAAAAAAAGGATGATGGGAAGATGTTCTAGAGACTCTACTTGATAGATTGATCTAACCTAGAATTCCAGTCCACTAACCTGGAAGTGCTCCCAAAATACAAAGGAAGAAAAAAATCCAACAGGAATATGACAGGAAACAACTTCCCAAATTTGTATCACACCCTGCACTATCAGGACATTGTTCTGAACAGCAATAATACAAATTAATGGCAAGTCAGCCTCTGCCTGTATCTTCTCCCTTCCCTCCTCCTAACCTGTTATCAGTTCAATGTCAACCAGTATTAAGGGAGAACAAAGATATTTAGACAGAAACAAGAAGTATAAAAGTAATCTAATAGTTAAATAGCTTATGTCATTGGGTTAACAAACCAAAGACCCACAAGTTAGCTATCATCTATCAGGTGTGAATTTGCTACCATGAGTCCAGATGTCTAAACACTAAATACAGGTGAAAAGATTCTAAGTGATTTAAAAGGAAATAACCCTCTATGCTACAGATAGGGCAACAGATTCCTATGACACAATTACCTTTCACTGTGCACAATATTCACTATAGGCTGCTAAACAATGTAAATATTTACTTATTATTTAACTCTGTGCTTAAAAATGCTTATGTCTTTAACTGCCTGACTTTTTTGTTCTCAAGGCCAATATTCTGTCAGTGCTCTCTACCTTAGGTTAAAAGTCCCCAAAAGAAGAACTCGTGTCTGTATTTTAATGTCAAATGTCAGTAACAAAAGAACTGAACCTATGATTCCAATGCAGAAATGGCCTCTGTCAATGCAAGCTGGCACCTTTTCTACAGCTTCCAACAGTGCCTACAGTGCTGAGAGGTCAGATACTTGACCAGGCCATAGCCAGTATGCAACAGGACCAGGACTTGCACCAAGGTATTCCTCACTTCAAGATTTTCCTGGCTTTCTTTCCAGTCTTCCAGATAGGCTCCCTGTGATAAAGATGCTTTAAAATGTTTTTGGGGGATCATGATTCAGTGACTATCCATACCCCAAGTCAAATGACTGGAGGAAAGCTCTGTTTCAGTCATTCAACAAACATTTACTAAATGCCTACTACATGAAAGGTACTGATGAGGGGATGGCTCACAATAGGTTCAGCAGGGACTCTGATATTTATCTAAGGTCAGAAAGCCTGCAATTCAGTCTGGAAAGGATTCAGTAGGCCCATGCAAACTTGGAGTCAGAGTTGTAAAAGGTTATTGTACACTTTACAGCGGGCAAGAGTCCTTTAGGGAATCTGCAAGTTTAAAGAAGACACAGGCATAGCTTTTAAAGAGTTAAGGCTATTCATTAGATGTCAACTATGCTGACCAGATGAGAAGAGGATGGGATTAGGGAGGAGTTAAGGTGGGGCCAGTGTTTAAAGGGACCTGCACTTTAATGTAACTTGGCAGGCATATTACCCATAATTCACTGGGAAAAAGCCCAATCTGTCTGCCACCCATCAGTGTCATGTTTGACAAGATTGATGTCTGGGAACAAAGGATAATGGAGACTCAGTGTGTGGATGATAGGCTAAGGAGTTAACCCAGAGATAGGGTCCTGAAGGATTCATGGAGGCAGCCAAGGAGTCAACCTAGAGATAGGGTGCCGGAAGGATTCATGGGGGCAGCAGGACACTATACAAGAGGGAGATAATAATTGCCTAAGCTGGAATGTTTATAAATACTCTTGTGAAGGACTGATAAGTGTAGCTTGTCACTGTTCCAAGCTGAGATAAACAATTCATGAGTTGTTGCTGGGCAGAGTTCATGCTCTGAAACTAAGGGGGGGGGGGTGGAATTTTACAAAACGGTTTTACAGAACTGATGTTACAAAGTGGTATTACAAATTGATGTTACAAACATATATCCCAAGCACCCCATCAGTACTGTGATGTTAATCATATGATCCCTATTTGGCAGAGGAGGAAACGTAGGTACTGGATAGGTGTTAATTTACATCAGATTATTCTATTTTAAAACTCCTTATATGTCTCTGCTCTTATATCATGATTACAAACCTTTATGAAGGTTCACTACTCTGAGTCTTTTCCTTTAATGTCAATTGCTTGCCCACACCAAGCTAACCATTTCTTGGCTTCATTTCATGCTTCTGATCTAGTTTGACACTGTACTACCTAGAAAATGGTGAAGGCTCTAATCAGGTTAGAGCTACAGATCTGACACCTGATTTTGAGCAGGCTAGAGGAAAAGGGACGTGGGACATTAAGCTTATGATGATGGAAGGAGAATCTCAAGGTTGAACAAGGCAGGAATATGTAACCTATGACATGGATGCTACTACTTTTAAATTCAGGCAATTTTAACGTTCTCCCAATTCTGTCAATTAAATGCACTCCTTTCTTTTCTTTCCCTCTTTATTTTCACTAACTCTCTTGCCTGTATTTTAGATCTGCCAATGACACTCAAAGGCAATGCTTAGGCCTAGACTAGGGAACAAAATGGTGTTAGTTTATTTAGAGCATAACCTGTTCCACTAATACAAAAATGGCTAAACAAATTAAGGTATATGATTAAAACAGAATATTATTGAACCAAAAGAAATCATAAACATAAGAAATTTCGAGAAACATAGGAAGATCTACATGAAAGAATGAGCAGAACCAGATGAACAATTTACAATAATGCCACAATCATATTAAAACAAAATAAAAGACATTCAAACTAAATGACTAGACTAACAAATCTGATGATGAAACACACCTCAATGCCTTCAGTAGAAAAGTAGGAGACTAAAAGTGCAGAATGTATGCACTGTCAAATTCAGTCAGAGTCTTCATTTTGCTTAGATTGTTTTCTTTGTGAGGAGACGATGAACAGGAAATGAGAATAGTGTAAAAAAGGGGCAATAATAAACTAAAAAAATTTTAAAGAGTTTTTCCAATTTTATGTCATTTAAATCCTCCATCTTGTAATCTTGAAAGGGGAGTCCTGAATCTTGCAGAAAGGATTCCCCCTCATATTGCAAATTTTCTAAGAGGAAAATGATAGAATATGCTAATCTGGCCTTAAATGATTAAAAGAAAGGGGGTGGGGGAAGATGTCCTACCCAGGGCCCTCTCTATTCCCACAGCACTGTAAATTGGTTAGCAGAACAAAGGATACTGGGTACAAGTGTCAAGATGAAAAAGCGAATCATAAAAGAGTCCTTGTTGTGACTCTTTGTGCTATACAGTTTATATAATGTGAACTCCTATGGGTCCCTACCCTAAAACAGCATATACTGTAGAGGAAATAGAGGATGGACAAATATATGTATAAACACATATACAAATATAAACAGGAGTAAGGAGCCATCTGGCCATGTTAGTTAACCTAAGAGGTTTATAGATCTAGTTCTATGGTCAGAAAGAACTGTTCCCCTGTAAGAAGTAAATTTTGAGCTAATTCTGAAAAGATGTACATAATTTTGTGAACAGAAGAAGGCCATTTCATGTTATGGGGCATTCCTAACAATGGGGGAAGAGGGAAGGGCCCCATGAAAGAACCCAGGCGGGGTGCAGCAATCAAAGATGTTGAAACCTATTCTGAAGTTCATAATGATTTAAAGAACAACATGGAATTTCAAGAAAGTTTTGAAAACAGTGATGTAGTTTAAGTGGTGTGACCCTACAGAAGATAAATGAAGTATGAATTGAGGACAACAGAAACAAAAGAAGACAGTGGAGAAAAGATTTCAGAAGAGATCAGGACCTGAAATATTGAAATGGCCAAATAAATTCTGCTATAATAAATACAACTGACACAATATAGCTACAAAAATTACAAGCATAAACATTATACCAATATAATGAAAATGCGTTATATGAATAAATTTTAAGTGAAAAAAGTAGATACTATATAATATGTAATATATATATATAATATAATGTAATATAAATTACAACTCTATATTAAAAATAAGATTATTACCAAATGTTGGGAAAAAAAGGAAAATGATATAGATAGTTCAGACTCTGATATTCATTAAGTTTGTTTTTTTCTTTTAAAAGTTGCTTAAAAGTTCAATTTTTTAAATGACAACCGCCTGAAGAAGTTAGTAGGGATTTCAAGGGGAAAATACTGGTTTTATAGAGATGAATTCATAATCATCTTTTGAATAATTACATCAAGCAGGCAAAAAAAAATGTCAAAGATGATGCTACACTATGATGATGCTAGCAATATCCTGTTGGTGGAACTGTGAATTAATACAACCATTTTGGAAACAAATTTGGAATTATGCAAATAAAAGTAGCTAAAATGTTCCTACGCTTCTTTGCCTCCCCAGATTCCACTACCAGGCATTGTCACTGATAAAAAAAAAAAGGACACTTAGACAGCAAAATATTTATAGTAGCACTTTTTGTGGTAGCAAAGAACTAGAAACAAAAGTGATGCCCACTGATTGGGGAATGGCTAAATAAATCGTGGTAGATGCGGGGCCGAAGTCAAGATGGTGGAGTAGAAGCATGCCCTCCGAGCGGCTCCAGCTTCCACTTTCCCCAATCCATGTAAAAAGGGGACTCTGAACAAACTTTGGTGCTACAGAACCCACAAAATGACACAGAGAAGCTAACCTCCTGCTGAGGACAGCCCGGCAGGCCGGCAGGAATCGGCCAGCACAGTGCTCTGGCAGCCAAGCCCAGGCCCACGTGAGGCAGAGGTTTTAGCCCCAGGGTGGGCCTGACCAGGCCCCAATTAGAGGGACTCCAGATCAGCAGCAGCTGTGGCCCCTTACAGAATTATCAACACTTAGATGTGAAGGACAAAGTGAGAGGTCAGTGCAGTCTTCACTTTGGGACCCAGTAAGTGGGAGTAAGCTTTTGCACCCCCCCCAGAGAGAAGCCACTGAGACACCAGGCACAGCCAGCAGCACAGCCAGTCAGGGCCATGTGGCAGCTTCAGCTGCTGGCCTGCAGAGTGTAGGGGAACCAAGCACCAGTCTAAGGGGTAATAGCTCTTGCTTTAACCTTCTTGGATCTGGAATGCAGTCTAGGGTGGAGGTTCTGGGGTGTGTGTCTAGCTTGCCAAAGCATTCGAAGGCCTCAGAGAGGGTCCCCATCTAATACCTCCAGCAGCTGAGAAAACCCCAGCGTTTGGGACGAAAGCTCCCCTGTCTGGTGGCAGAGTCCTACTGTGGCAAAAAGCCCAGGGGTCAAGTGACTGAGGGGCAAAATGAGCAGGCAAAGGAAACAAGGCAGACAGAAAATTCCAACATTAGACTCCTATTTTGGGGACAAAAAGGAGCAAAGCATGGAACAGGAAGAAGACAGTGAAGTCAGAACTCCTGCACCAAAAGCTTCAAAGGAAAATATGAGCTGGTTACAGGCCATAGAGGACCTTAAGAAGCAGATAAGAGAAGTGGAGGAAAAATTGGGAAGAGAAATGAGAACAATGCAAGAAAATTACAAAATGAGAATCAACAGCCTGACTGAGGAAAACAACACCTTAAAAAATAGACTAACTCAAATGGCAAAAAAGGCTCAAAAAGGCAATAAGGAGAAGAATGCCTTAAAAAGTCAAATTTGACAGATGGAAAAAAAATCTCAAAAGCTCAATGAGGAGAATCATTGCTTCAGAATTAGACTGGAGCAAATGGAAGCTAATGACTTGGTGAGAAATCAAGATGCTATTAAGCAGATCCACACAAATGAAAGAATAAGCGGCAATGTGAAATATCTCATGGGAAAAACCACTGACCTGGAAAATAGATCCAGGAGAAAATTATTGGACTACCTGAAAGCCATGATCAAAGAAAGAACCTAGAAATCATCTTCCAGGAAGTTCTCAAAGAAAACTGCCCTGATGTTTAAGAACCAGAGGGCAAAACAGAAGTTGAAAGAATCCACCAATCACCTCCTGAAAAAGATCCCAAAAAGACAACTCCTAGGAATATTATAGCCGGTTCCAGAATTCCCAGATTAAGGAGAGAATACTACAAGCAGCCAGGAAGAAACAATCTGAATATTGTCGAAATACAATCAGGATAACCCAGGATCTGGCAGCTTCTACACTGAGGGGTTGAAGGGCTTGGAATATGATGTTCCGGAGGGCAAAGGAGCTGGGATTAAAACCAAGAGTCACCTACCCAGAAAAACTGAGTATCATGTTTCAGGGGAAAATATGGTCAATCAGTGGGATAGAGGACTTTCAAGCATTCTTCCTAAATAGAGGACTTTCAAGAATTCTCGAGGAAAAAACCAGAGTTGAACAGAAAATTTCACATTCAGATACAAGAAGCAAGAGAAGCATGAGAAGGTAAATAGGGAAAAGAAATCATAAGGAACTTATCAAAGTTGAACTATTAACATTCCTACATGGAAAAACAATAATTGTAACTCATGAAACTTTTGTCAGTATGAAAATAGTTGAAGGGAATAGAAATATATATAATATATAATATATATATAATATGAGGGTATATGGGCATATGAATACATATGTGAATGTGCCTATATATGTTTACAGGTATACATAGAGGGCACAGGACCAATTTAACAGGAAGAGATGATACTTAAAAGGTGAGATTAAGAGGTGAGAGGAATATAATGAGAGGAGATGAGGAGAAACAGAATGGAGTAAACTATCTCATAAAGAAGAAGCAAGGGTAAATGGTTACAATGGAGAGGAAGAATAAGAAGGCAAAAGGGAATGCGTCAACCTTATTCTCATTGAATTTGGCTTGGGGAGGGAATGAAATACACACTAAATAGGGTATCTCACCCTACAGGAGAGTAGGGGGGAAGGGGATCAGAGTGGGGGATGATGGAAGGGAGGGCAGACTGGGGGGGAGGGAAGTTGGAAGCACCCACTTTTGAAAAGGGATGGGATCAAAGTAGAGAATAGAACAAGTGGGAGGTAGGATAGGAGGGAGGGAAATATAGTCAGTCTTTTACAATATATCTACTATGTTATTGTTTTGCATTAGCCACACATGTACAACCTATACTGAACTGCTTATCTTCCCAGTAAGGATGGGTGATAAGGGAGGAAGGGAATGAATCTGGAATTCAAAGTTTTAAAATCAAATGTTTAAAATATATATATGTATAATATATATATATACACTATAATTAATACTATTTTAGATGTAATTGGTAAATAAGATATACAGGCACTGGGGCACAGAGATCCACCATGCCCTATTGGAAAAGTCGAAAGGGGTATGGGACAAAATATGGGAGAGAGCAGATTGGAGGAGGGGATATCCTGTGGGATTGCTATTTTGGGGCACTGGGTAGGGGAAAAACGGGGAGAAAATTTGTAACTCAAAATCTGGCGGAAATGAATGATGTAAATCAGAAGTTAATAAAGCATTTGAAAAATAAATTGGGGTCGATGAAAGTAGGGGAATATCACTGTGCTATAAGAGGGAGACAAGATAAGAAGAGAAAGTTTATATATACATATAAACTCATACAGAGTTAAGTTAAACAGAGACAATAAATGACTTAAAAAATATAAAGGGAAAGAATAACAACAAAGTGAAACCCTGCAAAATTATAAAGAACAAGCTCAGCTCAAAAGAAGGGATAAAAAAAAACTACTTTTTTTTAAGAGATGGAGATGATAGGGAAAGGGCTACTGTTCACAGATTTCAAACACTGCATATATTTTCAGATTTTTTTATGTATTGATGGTATTTTTTTATTTTACTTTATTTTTCCTCTTTGTATTAAAAAAAAACTTTGTTATCTCATATGGTTTTCTGGGGAGAGATACAGGAGGAAGTTTAGGCAATGTAAAAACAAAAGATATCCAAAAAAGTATTTTTAAAAATAACGCCAAATGATTGGGGAAAAGGGGGAAGGAAGATGGGCGTGAGAGGATCAAGGGCCACCAACAGTGATGGAAAGGTCTGGCAAGGAATGAGTACATTTCTGTGCTTTAGTAAGAAAAACAATGAAAATAAACAATATGGATTAGAATAATACTCTCTCTCAGAGGGCAATGAATACCGTATTTGTTCTCGGTATCATTTGCAAAGGGCAAGGAGGATACCAGGGTAAAATATGGAGAAACTAAGATCCTGAATGGGTATCCACACTTTGACAGCTTTTAAGAGTCAGAACACCCAGGTCTGAAACAAGACATTGTTCTATGGATCTGGTGAGTGATTTTTATTATATGTTCAGAAAAGTACTGCCATGAACTCATCTAACAGAGTAAATGTCCTCCGAAGAGAGTTTACATCCTCAGAGAAGGTTCATATGTCAGTACTTGTTGAGGGAAGCAAGATTAAGTCCTGTAGCAAGAAATGTGATTCTAGGAAGAAATTTGTTATCTGAAACCTGAATAATAAGACAAGGAACTCAATGTACTTTTTAAGTAATATAACAAAGCTTTTCTCCAAATCCCTAGGAAATGGAAGTTGTATAAGTACAGTTTTATGTGTTAATAGCTAGGTTTTAAACCAATAATAAAATTTTACAATCTTCAAACAGAATCATAGACTTTTTTTTTTTAAGCAATCAGGGTTAAGTAACTCGCTCAAGGTTACAGGGCCAGTTATTTTTGTGTGGGTATCAAGTATCTGAGGCCGGAACCGATCCCAGGTCTCCTGACTCTGGGGCCAGTGCTCTTACTCACTTAGCCACCTGGCCGCCCCAGAATCATAGACTTTTAAAGTTAAAAGTTCTCTCAGTGATAATTTAGTCTGACTCTATCATTTTATCATTTGGCATTTTTTTTTTTTGCCCTTTTTGGAGGGAAGTTGGGGTTAAGTGATTTGCCCAAGGTCACATGGCTAGTAAGTGTTAAGTGTCTGAGGCCGGATTTGAACTCAGGTCCTCCTGACTTCAGAGCCAGTGCTCTATCCACTGAGCCACTTAGCCACCCCAGTCATTTGGCATTTGATTATATGTAATCTTATTTTAGTTTTTATTTTTTTGCTTTTTGGAAGGCAAATGGGGTTAAGTGACTTGCCCAAGGTCACACAGCTAGTTTTTGTGTTAAGTGTCTGAGGCCAGATTTGAACTCAGGACCTCCTGACTCCAGGGCTATGCCACCTAGCTACCCCAGATTATATGTAATCTTATGCTATTCCATATCTCCCCAAATGAATTGTAAACTTAGTGGATTTAATGCTTTTGTCCTGCTACTGATATGACTACATATACCACATATGACTACATATACATATACATACTCTGGTACTTAGATCAAAAATTCCCAAGAAGAAAGGACTGTATTTTTTAAAAAATTTAACTTTTTTTTTTTTGGAGTGGGGAAGGTAAGGCAATTAGGGTTAAGTGACTTGCCCAAGGTCACACAGCTAGTAAGTGTGTCGAGTATAAGAGGCCAAATTTGAATTCATGTCCTCCTGACTCCAGGGCTGGTGATCTATTCACTGTGCCACCTAGTTGTCCCTAAAATTTAACTTTTTACTATGTAAACGATGCAAGGTGCTAAAGATTATAAACACACATAAAAGGAATTGCTTCCCTCAAAGAATATATATTACATAATTAGAGAAGATTATAAAAATTATAAAAATACTCAATTAGAATACAAATTAGAATAGGGTTATGAGATATAGAAAGGCAGCCATGGTACAGTGGCTAACAGAATTGGTTTCAAAAAGACCTGGGTTGCATATATTGGCTCCGTGACCCTAGGCAAGTCACTTAATGTCTTAGTGCTCCCAAACAACTCTCAAAGACTCAAAGTGGCAGAACAGCTTCAGACCTGCACTGGAATAGGGCATTTCCATACTACAAATTACCTTTAAATGATGAAATCACAGATCAGGTCACTCTTACCAAAAAAATAGAGGATCTGGAGATTAGGGAATATTTATTTGAAGAGGAGCTAGGTCTTTAAGGATGAAAACTATTTCAGTAAAAGAAGGTGAGGGCATGACCAGTAATTGAATTCTTTGACAGTTATGCCATTACCAGGTATCTAAACCAAGGGAGTCAAAAAGAAAAAGTCCCATATATACAAAAATATTTACAATGCACTGTAATAGCCAAGAACTAGAAACAAAATGGGTTCTCATCATCTGGTCAATGGCTGAACTAATTATGACATGTGAATGTAATATAATAATGAGTCATAAGAAATAATAAATATGGCAGAGTCAAGATTGTGGAGTAAAAGCAGGAACTTGATTGAGCTCTTCCCCCAATCACCTCCAAATAGTAAAAAAAAGACCCTAAACAAATTTTAGAGCTACAGAACCCACAAAATGACAGTGAAACACATCTCTAACTGAAGATAGCCTGGCAGATCGACAAGAAGGGTATATTGCATGAGGCTTGGAGCAGAGAACAATCCCATATGGGTCATGCCAGCATAGGCCTCAGGGGTCCGAATCACTTGCAACTGTAGCAGTTTCCAGACTTTTCAACCCACAAATGCCAAAGACAAAGTAATTTTAAACCTGGATGAGTGAAGAGTATGGTCTGGTCCCAGCCTTGGGAAGCAGAGGAGGTGGCAGCAGCAGCCGCTGCTTCTGGAGCTCCATGCCCACAGAGGATAGTGTGATCAAGTGGCTGATCAGAGGACAGTTGCAAGAATCTCTTTGCTGGCACTGAGTGAGGATTTCCTTGCTTTGCCCTGATTGGATATGGGTTGCAGTTTTGGGTAGAAGTCCTGGGGTGAGGAGGAGCACTGGCATGACAGAATTTGTGGCAGCTGTGGAAAAGGAATCCTTCTCACAGTTCAGAGGCAGAAAAAGGGGCTTGTGGTCCCTCATAGACAATATCACAGGTCAGGAGAGGAGTAAACACCTCTCCTGTGATCATATTATCTTAGAAGAACTGAAAATTTACAAGTGGCAAGAAGTAGCTCTAACAACAGCTGCACAAAATCCTAGAAATTTAGTCACAGAAGTCTCCACTCTGGAAGCAGAGTTGTACTGTGGCAAAGAGCTCAAAAGTCAAGTAATTGTTTAGGAAAATGAGCAAACAGAGGGGAAAACAATCAGACTATAGAGCCTTTCTTTGGTGACAAAGAAGGTCAAAACATACAACCAGAAGAAGACAACAAAGTCAAAACTCCTGCATTAAAAGCCCTCAAGAAAAATATGAATTGGTCATAGGCCATAGAGGAGCTCAAAAAGCATTTTGAAAATCAAGTAAGAAAAGTAGAAGAAAAATTGGGAAGAGAAATGAGAGTGATGCAAGAAAATCATGAAAAACAAGTCAACAGCTCGCTAAAGGAGACCCAAAAAAAAAATACTGAAGAAAAAAACACCTTAAAAAATAAACTAATTGAAATGGCAAAAGAGGGTCAAAAAGCCAATGAGAAGAATGCCTTAAAAAGCAAAACTGGCCAAATGAAAAAGGAGTTCCAAATGCTCAATGAAGAAAAGAATTCCTTCAAAATTAGAATGGAGCAAATGGAAGCTAATGACTTTGTGAGAAATCAAGATATTATAAAACAAATCCAAAAGAATGAAAAAATAGAAGACAATATAAAATATCTCACTGGAAAAACCACTGACCTGGAAAACAGATCCAGGAGAAACAATTTAAAAATTACTGGACTACCTGAAAGCCATGATCCAAAAAAGAGCCTAGACATCATCCTTCAAGAAATTATCAAGAAGGGGCGGCCAGGTAGCACAGCGAGTAAGAGCACCGGCTCCAGTGTTGAGATAGACCTGGAGATCGAATCCCGGGCTCAGACACTTAGCACCCACCCAGAAACACCTGGCCGTGTAACCTTGAGCAAGTTACTTAACCCCAATTGCTTAGGGGCAGCCAGGTGGCTCAGCGAGTAAGAGCACCGGCTCCAGTGTTGGGACGACCTGAAGATCAAATCCCGGGCTCAGACACTCAGCACCACACCCAGAAATAACTGGCCGTGTAACCTTGAGCAAGTTACTTAACCCTGATTGCTTAAAAAAAAAAAAAAGAAATTATCAAGGAAAACTGTCCTGATATTCTAGAACCAGAAGGTAAAATAGAAATTGAAGGAATTCACCAATTGCCTCTTTAAAAAAAGATCCCAAAAAGAAAATTCCTAGGAATATTGTAGCCAAATTTCAGAGTTCCCAGGTCAAGGAGAAAATGTTACAGCAGTCAGAAAGAAACAATTTGAGTATTGTGGAAACACAATCAGGGTAACACGAGATCTAGCACTTTGTACATTAAGGGATCAAAGGCCTTGGAATATATTACAGAGGTCAAAGGAATTAGGATTAAAACCAAGAATTACCTACCCAGCAAAACTGAGTATAATACTTCAGGGGAAAAAATGAGTATTCAATGAAATAAAGAACTTTCAAACATTCCTGACGAAAAGACCAGAGCTGAACAAAAAAAATGTGACTTTCAAATACAAGAATAAAGAGAAGCATGAAAAGGTAAACAGGAAAGAGAAATCATAAGGGATTTATTAAAGCTGAATTACATTTCTACATGGAAACATGGTATTTGTAACTCATGAGACTTTTCTCAGTATTAGGATAACTGAAGGGAATATATTATATATACATATACACATACATATATATACATATATAAATGTATGCGTAGACAGAGGGCACAGGGTGAGTTATGAAGGGATGATATCTAAAAAATAAAACTAAGGGGTGAGAGAGGAATATATTGGGAGAAGGAGAAAGGGAGAGATAGAATAGATAGGGTAAATTACCTAACATAAAAGAGGCATGAGAAAGCTATTACAATGGAAGGGAAGAGCAGGGAGGTGAAAGAAAATGAGTCAACCTTACTCTCAGTGGATTTGGCTTAAGGAGAGAATTGTAAACTTAGTGGATTTAATGCTTTTGTCCTGCTACTGATATGACTACATATACCACATATGACTACATATACATATACATACTCTGGTACTTAGATCAAAAATTCCCAAGAAGAAAGGACTGTATTTAAAAAAAAATTTAACTTTTTTTTATATTTATGACATATATGTACTTGCTATCTCTCCCATTAGTTTGTAATCTCGTTGTAAGTGTGAATGTTTTATTATTCACACTTGTATCCCCAGCACCCATAACATTGTCTGGCACACAGTAGGTCCTTAATAAATACTTGTTAACTGATTGACTAAATCTTATTTTTTGTCTTTGTATGTTGATATGTTCACATCTGCTGAGTTCATAATAAAAAAGAAAATTTAATTTTCAAAAACATAAATGCCCTGAGGAGTTAAAGGCTACGCTATTCCAGCCTAAATGTAAATCAGTTCAATCATCAATACGCATTTATTGAACCATACAATGTGCCAGCACTATACCTGGCTCTGGGGATTCAAAGGCAAAAATGAAAAAGTCCTTGCCCTCAAGGAATTTATGTTTTATGGATGACAGATCATGTACACATATAAATTTATACAAAATAAATACAATGTAATTTGCATGGTGGAATACTAAGTGGCATTTGAGCTAAGCTTTGAAGGAAGATGTAGCAACCAGAAGGAATGAATATTTTTGAGGAGGAAATTTTCAACGTGGTAAAAGTAATTGTTTTAATACCAAGTACTGCTTAGGAAAGCCAAGGTTAGATGAGGTATCACAGCAGGAGACTAAGCAATCAGATAGTAATATAATGGCACCTGGCATCTGTAGAGAGGAAACTGGAAATGGACAAGAGGAAAAGAGTGGGATACTGAAGAAAAATTTCCCTCATTTATTATCTTGCCAAAGACTGGCTCTGCTGCTAGTCTGAAACAGGTATCACCAGGAAGCAGCTCTTAGCCATTATAGTATTCATTTAAGTAAAATTAATATTGCTGTAATAAAGCCTATTTCAATGTCAGTGGAAAATAATGGTTCTAAAAAATATTTACAGAAAGGTCACCTATTCTACAATTTGCCTCAAGGAATTACAATTTCTATCCCAAGGAGCTTGAACATTCTAGAAGCTGGGATAAACAACCTCACTCAAGTAGAAATAGCCAAAATAGTTTATCAAGTTAAAAAAAAACATTCTCTGGACAACCATTATGCCACAAAATTAAGAGAAAACTATCTGTGCTCTCCATATACCCCAAACACTCTCCTCTCTCCAGTGCCTATGAGGTATACTTACAGCCAGATTTTGGTTTAAGATACCTTGAAATTTAATCTGACACAATGTTTAAGTGCCACTATGAGCAAGGCACTGTGCTAAATCCAAAGGATGCAAATATAAAACAAATCAGTCAGGATCATAAGGAAGGAAGAAAAAGTGAAGATAAGAGTTAACAGGTACTGACACTAATTGGCTACAGACTGAAGGAAAGAAAAGGGTCACAGAGACACAGAAATTTAGGGCTTGAGTGAGTTGGGGAAATAGTGAAGCAGAAGGGCAAGATTCTGGAGTTCAATTTGGGACATGATTGATTATGAGTTACCAGCAGGACATCCAGCAGAAGATACCCAGCAGGCAGTTTAAGAAATTAGACTGGAGACCCACATGTACAAAAATATTTATAGTAGTTCTTATTGTGGTGGCAAAGAATTGAAAACTGAGGGGATTCCCATCAATTGGGGAATGGCTGAACAAGTTGTGGTATATGAATATAATGGAATACTATTGTGCTAAAAGAAATGATGAGCAGGCAGACCAGAAAAACCTGGAAAGACTTACATGAACTAATGCTGAGTGAGGTTAGCAGAACCAGGAGAACATTGTACACAGTTACAGCCACATTGTGCAAGACTTAGTTCTTCTCAGCAATGCAAGGTTCTAGGACAAATCCAAAAGGCTCATGATGGAAGAGACTATCCACATCCAGAAAAAAACTACAGAGTCTGAATGCTGATCGAAGCATACTATTTGCTCTCTCTTTTTGTTTTGCTTTAGTTTCTTCTTTCTCATGATTCATTCCATTGACTATAATTCTCCTTTACAACTTGACTAATATGAATGTATATGTAAAGCCTAGATAAGATTGCATGCCATCTTGGGGAGGGAGGGGGAGAAAAAAAATTTTTTTGAGGGCAATTGGGGTTAAGCAACTTGCCCAAGGTCACACAGCTAGTTTTTGTGTTAAGAGTTTGAGGCTGGATTTGAACTCAGGTTCTCCTGACTTCAGGGCCAGTGCTCTATTCACTGCTCCACCTAGCCCCCCAGAGGGGGAGAAAATTTAAGACTGAAAAGCCTATGGAACTAAATGTTGAAAACTAGAAATAAATTAATGTTTTTTAAATGTAAAAAAAAATAAAATAAAAAAGTTGTTTTGAGGTCCCACCCCCCAAAAAAGAAATGAGACTGGAATTCTAGGGTACAGTCTAGACTTGAGATACCAATTTGGGAGTCATCTTCATAGTGGTGAAAAAATGATTGACACTGCCAAGGAAGTGAGTACAATAGAGAAGAGAGCAAATAAGTTTTGGAGAAAGAGCAGCCAACAAATAAAAAAGAGAAGGGATGGCCAGAAAGCAGAAAGAACCACAGAATGACAAAATTTTGGAACTGAAAGGGACCTCGGAAGCCATAAGGTTCAACCTTAAAAGAAATTCCCACTATAACATATCTGACAAATGGTTAAAAGTTTTCTTGACCTCCAATTAGAGGAAACCTATTACATCTCAAAGTAGCCAAATAACACTTCCTAAAAGTTTTTCCCGACATGCCTAAATTTTCCTCTTTGCAACTCCCATCCTTTGCTGCTGGCTGAGCTCCAGTCCCACATCACAAACTACCTACTAAAATTAAACATTCTTAAACAAACGTCCTTTAGAGGCACCTCAAACTCAACACATCACAAACAGAACTCATTACTTTTCTCCCCAAACCTACTAATCTTTCAAACTTCTCTATTTCTGTTAAGTGGTACATCCATCCTGACAAATCATCCAGATTCACAAACTTGGTGTTATTATCTTCATCTTCTCACTCATTCCACCCATAAAATTAGTTTCCAAGTCTTGTCTTTCTATCTTCACAATATCCCTTGCCTTTATCACTTTCTCCCCACTTATACAGTCACCACCTCAGTTCAGGTTCTTATCACTTCTCACATAGATGATTGCAATAACCTTCTATTGGGTCTCCCAGCCCAAGTCTTTCTCCTCTCCAAACTATTTTCCATATACTAGACAAAGTGATTTTCCTAAAGTGCAGGCCCCACCATGTCACAACATACTCCATCCCTTAAATGTATTCAAATTCCAATGACTTCCTCTTACCTTAAGCATCAAGTATTGACTTGCCCATCTGACATTTAAAAGTCTTTATAATTTGGCCTGTTGCTACCTTTCCAGTCTTTGAATATGTGAACTCTAGTTCAGTCACACTGAACTAACCTACTTGCTATTTATTTCCCATCCAGGTACGTTTGCATTACATGTCCTTCATGAGTCAAACATTATTTCTCTTCACTACTTTTAGGAATCTGATTTTCTTCAAAATTAAGCTGAAAACACCTCTATCTACATGAAAGTTTTCCTAATTCCCATAGCTGCTAGTGTCTTCCCTACTAAAATTATCTTATATTAATTTCATATATAGAAAATAAACTCCTTGAAGACAGAGATCATTTCATTTCTGTCATTGTATTCCCAGTGCTTAGCACACTGCCTAGCACAAATATAAACAATAGCAAGTTCCAAACAAGGTGGGAAAAGTAGACCCAAGACTACCAAAAATTTATTTTCTATTCTAAATCCTTCTAGGAAAAAGAAAAAAAAAACTAAGAAAGCCAAGTATACTAACATTGTGGCCTACACCTTAAAGAAGGGGAAGCCTAGGGGTGGACAGGTGGCACAGTGAGTAAGAGCGCCAGCCCTGGAGTCGGGAGATCCAGGATCAGTTCTGGCCTCAGATACTTAAGACCCACACAAAATAACTGGCCATGTAACCTTGAGCAAGTTACTTAACCTCAACTGCTTTAAAAAAAAAAAAAAGAAGAAGGGGAAGCCTGACTCAGGAGGAAAAACCATTCAATGTTCTAATGGCATAATGTTTCAGATTCTGGTCACATAGTAACAGCCAACAGAAACTAATTCATTTCTTCCATCCTCAGAAACCCAAGATACTAAGAAGCAACTAACAAATCACTCCAAGTTTAATCAAACATTAAGTAGCATCATTCATACACACAAAGATTTCTTCCCTACCACAGAACATCTGCTGCCAGTGAACACCTGTCCTGAAGCCACAGGGGACCCACTGGTTAAGTTCTATGCTACCAAAAAGAGTACTGAGAGGGCAAATACAACCTTGTTGGTAACTAACATCCATGTTTTGTTGTACCTAAGGCTGTTTCGAAGTGTTTCCAAAATCCTTTCCTTTTCACAAGGTTGAGTAAAAAGGCTTATCTGCAGATAAAACCCTATCTTGGCTGGTATCTTTCTCCACTACTTTCCTTCACTCAGTTTTCTCAGTTAAAAGAGAGGAAAGAATTTATTTTCTGTACTGGTCAAGTGTGGGATTCAGTCTGTGGAAAATGTAACCCAGAGATAATAAGGACTACTCCTGGTAAGAACTTCTTATAGAATTTGGAGAAGCATGTTCAACTTGTACCATATTTAAAACTAAAATGACTAAAGGTTAAGTAACAACCCACAGTGAATAACCTTGGGCTGTCCATACTGAAAAAAGATTCCTATGGTTCTCTTACTGCAGTAGTTCACAAAATGTGGTTTGGAAAGACCCTGTTGGGGACCCACAAGGTCAAAACTATTTTCATAGTAATACTAAGATGGTTTAATTTCTAATATGGTAAACTAT
This sequence comes from Petaurus breviceps papuanus, assembly GCF_028583685.1. Classification (NCBI taxonomy): domain Eukaryota; kingdom Metazoa; phylum Chordata; class Mammalia; order Diprotodontia; family Petauridae; genus Petaurus; species Petaurus breviceps. Next base: position 3,406,812 of record NW_027187380.1, read on the forward strand.
TGATAGATATAACACAAAAGAGGGGTCCTCAATAATTTCTAAGAATATAAAGGGAGTTCAGAGACCAAAAAATTTGAGAACCACTGCCCTACTATTAAGAGGACAACACAATTAAAGGGTAAAACTTGCTCCCTATACTAACTCTCAACTAGTTCATACCCTACTCCATGGAAAACTTAAAAATACTCTAACTGGAGGAGAACCCACCCTTTATGTAGCCTTGAAAGCTAATATAAAAATCATATTGATGATCACAATAAAAAATAACAAAGAATCCTCCCTGGGAAAAATATTCTGTTTAAATGGCATAATTTAACATTTGCAAAGCAACTCTTCTCCTAACATGAAAAAAAATCCTAGGTATTAATGACCAAATACTAACCAGACTATTAAACATAATGGTCCTGTATAGTTTATAGCTAGTGAAATAAATCAAAAGTATATAAATTAGCAGAAACTTAAGACCACTGGCTATGTTTCCAGCCATACTAACAAAAATAAGGGAAGTAGTATCTGTAATGTCTTTTAATATTATTTAAATGTATATTAGTATGCATGTATACATAAACAAAGCTACTAAAATTCTAACTGAATGCTATTTAAGAACCATTTCTTTTTCTGTCCTTATGCTAAACAACAGAAACAAGTGAAGACAAGATGCAAATCATGTTAGATTTCTTAGCCTTTGAGGAGTTGGCTTCACACAGAGCAGCTAATTGGAAAATGTACTAAGGTTAAAGTTCAATACCAGAAATGTCCAGCATAGAAAAAAAATTAAAATAACTAACACAATCTGGGACAGGGAATGTTTTCCTATATTCTTTTCCCTTATATCTGAGAAAAGTAAAGGAAATCTTACAAGTTTTTCTTCCCATATGTCAAATAAATTCATACCCATTAAGTTGAAATCTATCAGCTAAGTCATAACCCAATACAATGACTTCATGTTCAAGATCTAGCCTCTTATGATTTCTTCAAGAGCTCATAAGAGGTAGCTGTAATTAGAGATTAATAAATAATGCTAAATACTAATCACATTTCAAGAATTATGACTCACTAAATCTACTTTTCACCTTAATTCACTTAACCTGAATAACAAATATAAGTAATAAAAAACCATATGAAGTTATCCAAATCTGGAAAATCCTAATAATCACAGAAAATCCCAATAAAGCCCTCAAAGATAAAGAGATTAGCAAAAATATAGGTCAGGGGTGGGGAACCTTCAGCCTCAAGGCTGCTTTTGTGGCCCTCTAGGTCCTCAAGTGGGGTCCTTTGATGGAATCCAAACATCAAAGAACAAATCCCCTTAACAAAAAATTTGTTCTGCAAAACTTAGACTCAGTCAAAAGGCTGCACCCAAGGACCTAGAAGTCCTTGAGGTCAAAAGTTCCCCACCTTTGATACAGGTTAAATTTTGTGTTTTTCTACTACATCTGTATTGTTAAATCATCCATAACCCACTGAGATTAGTAAATTCTTACCAATTTATAGATGGACGTTAATTGTCACAAGGAGCTTGTTGTAGAGGTGGAAGGTCTGATGGTCCCTGAATTTCTGTATGTAACTTAGCATAGCAAGTCATACTGCTTTGCCTGAAAAAAAATAAAGCACAACACCCTCTTAATTTATGTAGGAACAAAAAAATTAACTGTTAATAAAGAAAACTCTCCATCAAGAGCCAAGATAATTTAAAAACTATGTTTACTCATGTCCTGAGGTTATCTATTTTCTGCATCTAGGTAATTCACCTAAAGGCAGCTTTCACTTATAGACACAATACAAGCCACAGACATTCACTGATTCACCTTAGAATTAATAATAAAAAATACTTCAAAAGCTTTCAATAAAGATCTCAATCATTAAGGAATTGAACTTCACCATCAGTATGAAAGGAGTTACAAAAACTATTCTACACATCGGCCAAAAAAAAGTCATAGGTAAAATAATTCCACATAGGTCACACCATTAATGTGAGAATTAGTGAAAAAAAAAAGGGTCAAATTCTGACTTTCTTCTTCCCCTATATGATAACATACACATTCATTGTCGAGAGCAATTTTCAAGTGTCTCTTAATTCTAAGTTAGATTATTAAAAGCCTTCAAGTACAAAAGTAATTCAATCTATAGGATCAGACCATGAAAGCCCTGGCATCTAGCCCTGCTTCTCAGACAAACTTGAGGGAGGCAGTAAACATTTAACCATTAAAGACAAACCATTCTCTTCTTCATTAGTTTTCTAATTGAAACTCAAATCTAAATCAAATTAGTATCAGGCTAACACATGATGCAACATCTGAATGTGGAAATGAAAGTTTCTAGATTTATCTGGGTTCTGGCTGGGCTCCAAAATTATTTTAGGAATTTTAAATTGCCCTTAAGGGGAGAAAAAAATCGGAAATAACAAGAAAGAAAAGCCTTGGCTCAAATGAAGCAAAATTTCTTAGGTGGAGAGCCAAAGAAATTATATCAGAGCAGAAAGACCACCCAGTTCTAACATGAACAGGCCAATTAATGAGAAGGAACAACAAACAACATTGAAAGGGCACTGAAAGAATAAAATAAAACTATGACTATGAAGTGAAAATAATACTCCATAAATTCTTAAATATGTAACAGAGGTTTACATATATATATATAATATATATATATATAATATATATATACACATGTGTTTTCTGCCTTTTTCCAGCTGATTATATGTGGAGAAGGGGGATGCTTCTGGTCATGTATGATCTATCAATGGGAGTCCCCTAATTGAATACTGAGATGGAAAAGCTGAGGGCTTATGGATACGTCCCAAAAAAAAGGTGGCTTTCAGTCTTTTGGCTGAGGCTTGCCAGGTGGCAAAATATCATTTAAGAGAATAAGAGAGAACTCATCCTGAAAGGAATATGTTCCTATGACCCTATGAATGCAAAAGATCTGGAGGTCCCATTAGAGATTCCATCAGTACTAAACAGTGGAGGTACAAGCATCCACTGGGATAAGCAGTGACTGGAAGTAGATACACATTGAAAAGACCACAGGAAAGATCAAGCTTGCTCTATTGATCCAGCAGTGCCCAGTTCTAGGGTAAAAATGTAAAATTTCTAATTAGCACCATTGAACTACTGCTATATATTCTGATGAGACTTAAAATATTAGCCCACCCAAATAACTGTAGCTATAAATTATATTACTGAATCAATTTAAAGCCTGTTAATTCATTAATGCTCCTTGTGATTCTTCCATAGCATTCTTTCTCTCTCCAATATGTCCAATACTTCATTCAAAGTATACATTAGGCATCTCTTTTCCTACCTTCTCATTTTGGGGAATCCAATATACTTTTGAGCCATAACTAGGACTATAATTAGCAATTTCCATTGAGAAATGGGGGGAGGAGGGATGATTGAGCCACTGAAAGTGAGAAATGGGAGTCTGCTATCCCCCTAATTGGAGAAAGGCTTCCCCTAGCAACCAACACATGGCTGGATAAAGAAGGGGAGGGACAGGTACCCCAGCCCTTGTATTCCCAGCAGCAGTGCCACAACGCTTAAAATACCTCCAACTCGATGCATGCGTTACTAGTAATCTATTACTACAGCCAAGGCAAAAAGACTCAGTAACATCTCCCTACTTGGGAAAGCCTAAAGTAAGGGTGCCTCCTTCCAAAACCAACTCCACAATAAGTCCCAAAGAGAATCTTCTGTCCCCAACTGGACTCCCACCCAAATCCCCCCATCCTATTACTACCACCACAACCTCCCCAGGGACCGCTGGTAGCAACAAGGGTCTCACACAACTCCGAAAATACTGAGCTTTTTCTGATTACTATTCCTTCCAACACTCCTACTCAACAATCCAGAGACAGGGGCTCCAAAATTGCCTCTACCCGAAGTGAATTGAGCCCTGGGCTTGGAGTCAGGAAGCCCTGAGTTCAAATTCAGACACTTATAGCAGCAGCAAAACTAGCAGCAAGTCAACCTCTCATTGCCTCAGTTTCTTCATCTGCAAAATTAAAGTTAAAACTAGCACCTACCTCCCAGGGTTGTGAGAAGGGTCAAAGGAGATGCTATTTGAAAAGCTCTTACCACACAGTAGGAGCTTAAATGCTTTCCTTCCTTCTCCCCCACCCCTGAGGCTGCAAAGACTCTCTAGTTCTGGGCCCTTCTAGGAGGCAACCCACCCCTCCCATATCCCACCACCTCCCCACCTGGACGGGCGGCCTTGCATTCCTCCCCGGTTCGGGGCGCTCCTCACTGCTTCCTATCCGTCCTCCTCCCACCTGGAGCAGCCAGAACTGAGACTCACCCAGGGCCTGGACACGTACGGGGACGGACTCACCTCCAGCTCTCTCGGCTTTCGGGTCCCGCCAGCGCAGCCGCCTCCTCCCCTAAGGATGAGGCGGGGCCGGGCGAGCAGGACTCCGGAGCCCAGAGCCCCGCAAGCAGAGGCGAGTCGAAGCCCGGCCCCCCGGCCCGCCCCCTACACGGCTGCGGTCGTTTCCAGCCGGACTCAGGACCGCCCGCTCGCAAGGCCTGCCTCTCGCTGCGGCGGCCGGCGCAGATCCCGCCCTCCCAGCTCTAGCTCCAGCTCCGGCTCTGGCTCCCGGAAAGGGAGAAGCACCAGCCAGGCTGCCCAGTCCCCCAACCCGGCCTCCCACTTCCGGTCCGGCAACACTTCCTTAGCAACCGCCCTGGCAACTGAGGCGGCGGGGCGGGGGAGGGGTAGGCCAAAGGGACCCTCTCCCCAGTCCCTCAGGCCCACTCCCCCACCCCCCAGCTCCTCTCTTCTATTCCGGCCCTGTCCATACCCTTCTATCCCGGCATTCCTGGCCGGAGGAGCTCGCCCTGGGACCTCAGCCCTGGTTCCTAGGACTCCGCACTAGGAGCACTCCAATGAGTTTGCTTTGGGGGCACCATGAGGGAAGAGAGAGGTGCTGAATCTCCCTAGAATCCATCGTCCATCTCCACCAAATTATAATATCCACATTCCCCACCTTCCCCTCCAAACCTTTAAAAAAAATGATTGGAGGGGGAATGTGTTCCCCCTCCCCCGTTCACCTGGCACCTTAAAAATGGTTGAAGGGAGAAAGCTACCCATTCAACTAGCAACTTAAGAAAAAGGTTTGAGGGGTGGGTGAGGAGGGAAGAAGGGAGAGAATCTGGAACTCAAAGTTTTTAAAACAAATATTTAAAATTTTTCTTACATGCAACCGGGAAATAAGATATACAGGCAATGGGGTATAGAAATCTATCTTGTCCTACAAGAAAGGGGGAAGGGAGTAAGAGGGAGAGGGATAGGGGAGAATAGAAGGGAGGGCAGATTGGGGAAAGGGGTAATCAGTATACTTGCCATCTTGGGGTGGGAAGTAGGGAAGAGATGGGGAGAAAATTTGGAACTCAATTTTGTGGAAATAAATGTTGAAAACTAAAAATAAATAAATAAATTCTAAAAGAAAAATGTTTGAAGGAGGAATGTGACCCATTCAACTGACACTAAGTTGTTGAAAACTGGAAACTTGCCTATCCAATCATGAGAGTCCAGATTACACTTTTAAGATCAATTCTATTCAGCCACCCTTTTTTGTGACAATAGTTGATACAGTCAATAAACATTGAGAGGTATGTGCAGGTGTATTGGATGTACTCCATAAAAAAGAAAGACAAGAAGTTTACAATATAATGGGAGAAGACAACAAACAAAAGCTGAAAAGGAGGTAGAGATGGGGGGAAGGGAGGAAGAATAGCCGATACAGTGGCATGATGGAGAGGATGAAGAAGACTGAGGAGAAATGAGATATCTGAAGAGATGTTAGCATTGTTCCCTCCTTAAATGTTGGAGTTTATGATTCCACCCTCTAATCAGAGGGGCAAAGGGCACTGATGAGGTAACAAGTCTGATTAGATCTTGCAAGATGATAAAACTTCCCCATGATGAGTTTACCAGAGCCATGGTGGAGAAGTCAAGTCCAACATGAGTGCAGCCACATGGGAAATGAGGAAATGTCTGAGCAGACAGTTATACAAAGATGACCCAAATGCTATCCCTGACCTTTCTGAACATTTCCTTTAGCAGTCAACAAGCATTTATTAAGCACTCACTATGTGCCAGACACTGGGCTAGGCTGGGGGTTGTGGTGGTTGCTGTTGTTTGTCCTTTATCTTTGAAGGGGACCAATAACATCACAGGATGATGTCTTGACTTGCACATGAATTGTATTTAAGTGAGGCAGAGTTGCACAAAGTTGTCAAACTCTCTCTTTCAGAGTCAGCAAAATTCAATAGCAAGACAAAAGTCAGGACTACTGGTGATGGCCTGGGATGTGGTGGATGCTCTTGGCATCTTTGATGTTTAACCAAACTCTTAAGTGTTTGTTTGATGTTTAACCAAACTCAAACTGCTTCAGCTGCCTTCATGACTGTTGGAACAAATTATTCTCATCTGCCCATTCTGCAAGGGGAAGTCTTCATATGCTTGGGGTAGACATCCCCCTAACTTACCAACAGGTTCAAGGTCATTGTTCCTCTTAACCTGATTTAGCCCATCTTCCAAGAAAGTTTTACCAGGGTATAGCCTCTGCTCATGTGATAGCTTCTTAGAGTCACAGGTGAGAGCTGGGTAACAAGTGGACACCAAAGGCCAAAAAGCAGCCCTGAAAAGGGCTTGGCAAGCTCTCATACCACAGGTGCTATTCCTTGAATACCTTGTACACCCCTAAACTGAGGGTATGAAGAAAGGTAAAAATAGTACCTGCCTTCAAGGAACTTACATTCCAATGAGGAATACAATGTGTAAATGACTAGGTACATAAAGCTATATAAAGAGTGAATGGGGGAGTAGAAACAGGACTTCTGCAGGACTCTGGCTTCCACCTCCCCCAATTCATGTAAAAGGGGACTCTGAACAAACTTTGGAGCTACAGAAGCCACAAAATGACACAAAGAAACTAACCTCCTGCTGAGGAAAGTACAGCAGGATGGCAGGAATTGGCCAGCACAGCAATCTGGGAGCTGACCCCAGCCCCACACCGAGGTTTTAGCCCCAGGGTGGGCCTGACCAACCACCAGCTGATCGGACTCCAGATCACTAGCAGCTGTAGGGGTCCATAATCATCAACACATAGATGCTAAGGACAAAGTGAGAGGTCAGTGCAGTGTGGACTTTGGGACCCAGTAGTTGGGAGTGTGTGGGCTTTTGCCGCTGGGGTGAGAAGCCACTGAGGGCTGCAGTGCAGCAGCCGCCACATGACAGCTTCAGCTCCTGGCCTGCAGAGTGTAGGGGGACCAAGCACCAGTCTGAGGGGTAATCACTCTTGCTTTAACCTGCTTGGATCTGGATTTCAGTCTAGGGTGGAGGTTCTGTGATATATGACCAGCTTGCCAGAGAGAGTGGAGGCTTCAAAGTAGGCACCCAACTAATACCTCTGGCAGCTGAGAAAACCCCAGAGTTTTGTACAAAGCTCCCCTGTCTGGTGGCAGAGTCCTACTGTGGCAAAAAGCCCAAAAGTCAAGAAATTGAGTGGCAAAATGAGCAGGCAAAAGAAGCAAACCAAGCAAAGCAATCCAACATTAAACTCCTGTTTTGGGGACAAAAAGGATCAAAGCATGGAACAGGAGGAAGACAGTGAAGTCAGAACTCCTGCACCAAAAGCTTCCAAGAAAAATAAGAGCTGGTTGCAGGCCATAGAGGACCTTAAGAAGCAAATAAGAGAAGTGGAGGAAAAATTGGGAAGAGAAATAAGAACGATGCAAGAAAATTATAAAATGAGAGTCAACAGCCTGACTGAGGAAAATAACACCTTAAAAAACAGATTAACTCAAATGGCAAAAGAGACTCAAACAGGCAATGAGGAGAAGAATGCCTTAAAAAGTCAAATTTGCCAGATGGAAAAAGAATCTCAAATGCTCACTAAAGAGAATCATTCCTTCAGAATTAGACTGGATCAAATGGAAGCTAGTGACTTTATGAGAAATCAAGATGCTGTTAAACAGATCCAAACAAATGAAAGAATAAAAGGCAATGTGAAATATCTTGTTGGAAAAACCACTGACCTGGAAAATAGATCCAGGAGAGATAATTTAAAAATTACTGGACTACCTGAAAGCCATGATCAAAGAAAGAACCTAGAAATCATCCTCCAGGAAGTTCTCAAGGAAAACTGCCCTGATGTTTTAGAACCAGATGGCAAAATAGAGGTTGAAAGAATCCACCAATCACCTCCTGAAAAAGATCCCAAAAAGGCAACTCCTAGGAATATTATAGCCAGGTTCAGAAATTCCCAGATCAAAGAGAGAATATTACAAGAAGCCAAGAAGAGACAATTTGAATATTGTGGAAACACAATAAGTATAACACAGGACCTGGCAGCTTCTACACTGAGGGATCAAAGGGCTTGTAATATGATATTCTGGAGGGCAAAGGAGCTGGGATTAAAACCAAAAGTCACCTACCCAGCAAAACTGAGTATCATGTTTCAAGGGGAAATATGGTCATTAAGTGGAATAGAGGACTTTCAAGCATTCTTGATGAAAAAACCAAGAGTTGAATAGAAAATTTGACATTCAGATACAAGAAGCAAGAGAAGCTTGAGAAGGTAAACAGGGAAAAGGAATCATAAGGAACTTATCAAAGTTGAACTATTTACATTCCTAAATGGAAAAACAACAATTATAACTGATGAAACTTTTCTCATTATGAAAATAGTTGAATGGAATGGAAATTATATATATATATATATATATATATATATATATATATATATATATAT
>NW_027187380.1:3415576-3554574 GCF_028583685.1 Petaurus breviceps papuanus
TATATATATATATATATATATATATATATATATATATATATATATATGGGAGGGCATATGAGCATATGAATATATATGTGAATGTGTGTATATATATTTACAGGTATACATAGATAGAGGGCACAGGACCAATATAACAGGAAGGGATGATACATAAAAGGTGAAATTAAGAGGTGAGAGAGGAATATAATGAGAGGAGATAGGGAGAGACAGAATGGGGTAAACTATCTCATATAGAAGAGGCAAGGGAAAATGGTTACAATGGAGGGGAAGAATAAGAAGCAAAAGAGAATGGGTCAACCTTATTCTCATTGAATTTGGCTCAGGGAGGGAATGACATACACACTAAATATGGGGGGGAAGGAGATGAGGGAGGTGATGGAAGGGAGGACAGGCTGGGGGGGGAGGGAAATTGGAAGCGCCCACTTTTGAAAAGGGACAGGATCAAAGTAGAGGATAAAACAAGTGGGAGGTGGGATAGGAGGGAGGGAAATATAGTCAGTCTTTTACAATATATGTACTATGGTAATGTTTTGCATAGCTACACATGTACAACCAATACTGAATTGCTTGTCTTCCCAGTAAGGGTGGGTGACAAGGGAGGAAGGGAATGAATCTGGAATTCAAAGTTTTAAAATCAAATGTTTAAATATATATAATATATATACTATTATTAATACTATTTTACATGTAATTGGGAAATAAGATATACAGGCATTGGGGCATAGAGATCTACCATGCCGTACTGGAAAAGTTGAAGGGGGTATGGGAGAAGATATGGGAGGGGATATCCTGTGGGACTATTTTGGGGTGTTGGGTAGGGGAAAAAACGGGGAAAAAATTTGTAACTCAAAATCTGGCAGAAATGAATGATGTAAACCAGAAGTTAATAAAGCATTTGAAAAAAAAAGAGAAAAAAAGAGTGAATGGAAGGCAGTCTAAGGGGAAAGGCATTTTCAGCCTGAAAGATTGGGAAATGCCACCTGCAGAAGATAAGGTTTGAGATGGGTTTTGAAGTTACCCAGGGAAAGTAAGAGGCACAGGTGAGAGGGCAGAGCATTTCAGGCACTGAGGGACAGTCAATGAATGCAAACAGTTGGTGAAGATGCACTGTCATGTTTCAAGAACAGCAAGTGCCGTACCTTGTATAATGCAAGCAAGATCCAAGTAATAATTTTAGAATGGACCTTTTATTAAAATGCCTTGTTGGCTGATTAGGCCACATGGCGGGCTGAGCATGTACCACCCCATGTCTCAGGTACAGCAACAGCAATAGTACCAACAGCAACAGCCCCGATCTTGGGTAAAACCTCAGTTTATAAAGGGAGGCCACGCAGCCAACAATTAGGTATTACGTAAGCAGTGATTGGTCAGTATACACCTTGAAATTCCCAAGCCTGACCCAGAAGCCCGCCCACCTCTATGCAGGTGAGCTGACTGGGAAAGGGTGGAGACCCAGTCGGGGAGGATGGAGCTGACTTGGCAGTTTGCTCACTTCCCTGAGGTAGGGGGAATGGGGAAAAACAGGCAAAACACAAATAGTCCATTGTAGCTGGATAGTAGAGAAAGAAGAGTGGTATAAGGTATAAGAAGGCTAGAAAGATAGGAAGGCATCAGGTTATGAAAACTTTTAAATGATAGAGGAGTTTATATATGATCTTAACGCTAAAAGGGAGTCATTTAAATTTATTGAGCAAGGGGGTGAGGGGATTAAATGGTCAGACCTATAATTTAGAAAAATTGTCTGGCTTCTAAGTGAAGGATGAATTTCTATGGGAAAAGAATTGAAACTGGGAGACCAGTTAGACTGGTATTGTAGTAATCCAGACAATAGGTGACAAGGACCTATAGACCTAAAAGAGAGATGTTGTTAAGGCAGAAACTACAAGATTTGGCAATGGATTGGATATATGGGATAAGTGAGAGTGAAGAATTGAGATTGTGAGCCTAGGTGATTGGGAGTATGAAGGTACCCTTGGCAGGGGGTAAAGATAGTACATTCTATTTTGGACATGTTAAGTTTGAGATTCCTACAAAAGTTTAAAGGAAATAAGAAAAAAACTCAAGATATAGCCTTGAGGGAGACTGCAGTGGTTAATGAGCTTAACATGGATGAAAAACCCACAAAAGAGATTCACGGGGCAAGGTAGATTGTGCCTAACCCCAAGCTCCCATCCAAACCAGATGATATCCAGAAAGTTGTGGGGCTACCATCCCAGGTTCATGGCCAGGTGAGTTAGTACTGACTGGTCAGATCTGGCTAGGACATGTATCCCATTCTTCCCTGTCACCTGTTCACCAATCACAATTAACAGTGATGCTAAAAGTAGTAACTGATAACCAGAGAAAGTCAAAGCCTCAGCCTAGAAGGGTCTCCCAACCCAATCTTGATATAAACAATAAATTGGACTTTCCAAAATAGCTTTCATGGTGCCTTGACAGAAGTGTATTATCAAACACCTCTTCCTACATGCCCTTCCTTTTGTCTCTTTAGATATAAGAGCTTATGCATGGAGACAGCAACACATTTTCTTGAGCAACAAATCTTGATCCTCTGACCACTTACATCTTGGCACAGTGTATGGAGAGCTCAGTTTGGAGTCCAGATGACTGAAGTTTAAATTCATCTCAGAACCTTAATAGCTGTGTGTCCCTGGGCAAATCACTTAACTTCCATTTGCTTCAGTTTCCTCCCCTGTAAAATGGGGATAATAATATCTACCTCAAATAGTTGTTGTGAGTCTCAAATGAGATAACAAAAATCACTCAGCACAGTATCTGACACATAGTAGAACTATTGTCCTACCTATTACTAAGGATGTAACCTAATCTAATTTAGATAATAAATACTTATTTCCATGTGGTAAGCAGAGAAGCTCAGCCAGTTCATTTCCCAAATACCATCAAGTGTACCCTTTCACCTAGCAGACCCATACAGATCAATAAACTATGGTTCCTCAAAGGTTTATGGTATTATAGAAATGCTTCTCAGGGGCTGCAGCCATGATCTGTAACCATAGATTAAGTCAGTTACTGACCGTAACGGTTGCTCTATATCCACAGACTCTAGAGTCAGTGAAGAACAGCCACGATTTCTAGTTCCAGCTGTTCCTGGCTTTGAGATACAGGAGGAGGTAAGGAGACTGGAGAGCAGACTATTCCATTTCAGGTATAGGCGAGGGGGTGGACATAACATCTGTTGAGTTTGGTTCCTTCCAAAGACTACTTACCCAACGGATGTTGATTGCGTCTCTTAGCAACCGAAGATGGCTGAGCCTGGGGAGGAAGGTCCAGGGTGAGGGGAGCTACCGGATACTGATGGGAAATGGGGGAAGGGGCTAGCTGGGTAGAGGGATACCTCCGAGAACGAGAGCAGAAAGTCCAGGGAGGGGGTGGCATCTTCCTTCCTCAGCTTTTCTTTCTCCCTTCCAGGGCATGGGCTTCACCCATTTTGTCCATTTCTTGTCCCTGAGGCTTCCCTATGTCTTCTCGCTTAGCCTTTATTTTTCAGCTCCCTATCTTCTTCGCTCCCTCTTAGCTGTATTTCTGTCCTGCTTAGCCCCCTTAATCATTAAAAGGTAACAAGTTCCAACAGAATTTGAAATACAGGCTCCTTATTTATATTAAGGCAAGTAGGAAATTAATTTATTTCATGTCACTTCAAGACATACATTTTAACTCTTACCTCCAGGACTGGTTTATCTCAGAATATTTGCTAGTAAGAAGAAGGAAAAGGGCATTGTCATCTAATTTTCCTCTTTCCCAGACACTCTTCCTCTCAACTCCTTTCCAGTTCCCTTCTCACTTCTCTCTTTTCTCCTACTCCTTTTCCCTTCCTCTTTCTTCTCCCTTTCTTGCTCTCACTCTTTTCATCTACACTTTTTTCCCCTTTCCCCCATTCCTTCCCTTTTCTTTAAGGAGAACACCTTAGAGAACTAAATTTAGTCCAACTTTTCATTTTAAGGATGAGGAAGCTAAATGCCCTTAAAAGTTGAACTATAGTGAGTCAACTTTAAAATTATAGACTACATGAATGTTTAATGGGCACAGAGAGATAATTTTATTCTTTCCCTGTTCTTAGGCTCTACACAGAAACGTCCTAGAAAGATATGCCTATTCTAGCCTGAAAGGGTAGCAGAGAGATACCACAGAGGTTGTTGGTAGTCACATAATTCTCACTACTGAGAATCTAGTCTATATTCTCCCTCTCCACCTACATCATAAATCCATATCAAGGCTCTGTATTTGTTGAGAAAGTCATGTATTTGGGGCTAATGAGAATGGAGATTTAGAAAAGGAACAGTATGAAGTCTCCAGTCCTTTACTCTTTATTGAAAAGGGGTAGAAACTCCATCACTTTGTAGGACAGAATTGGACTTGTATAATGTTGAACTAGAAAGAATGTGTGTGTGCATGTGTGCGTGTGTGTATGTGATCCTTACATGGAGAAAGGATTAAAAAAATAGATAGGACTGTTGTCTTTTTGGTGTACTTTTTTTTTGGAGGGCAATTGGGGTTAAGTGACTTGCCCAAGGTCACACAGCTAGTTTGCGTGTTAAGTGTCTGAGGCCTGATTTGAACTCAGGTCCTCCTGACTCCAGGGCCGATGCTCTATTCACTGCACCACCCAACTGCCCCCTTGGTGTACTTTTCTCTGGCTTTTGTATTTTCTCAATTTTATCACACAAATAAGCATACTGAAGATGATATTTCTGGTTTTAGTTTATCCAGACGAATTGCTCTTTTCACTTTTCAAATCACTGTTATTTGAATCTATTGGTCTAATTGTTTAACTCATACTAGGTCTGAAGCAGAAACTGAACCAATTTCTCAAGGTGTGGAAGAACAGCAAACAGAAGAGGATGGGGTAATGTTACAGATATTTATGATTAATAAAAGAAATTCGAGATAGTGAGAATTTACCCAAAGACTTTATATAACCCTCTTGCCTTGTCCATAGAACACAGAGATATTAGTCTTATTCATTAGTGTTCTAGATGCCTGATTAAGTATACATGAGAAATTCTACCACTAGATTTCCTAAATTATTTGAAGCCAAGCCCTTTTTTTCAAAAGAAGGAAATATAATTAACCAGAATAAACAGGTCATAAAAGGCAGCCAAGTGAATTAAAAATTGGTATATATATCAAGACCCTAGGACTCAAGTCCCAATTCTGACACTCACTTGCTGAGGAAGTCACTTAACATCAATCTAAATCTATAAATTATCTATCTGCTTTAGTAAGCAGGGGTTTCCTCAACTGGAATTTCATACCCCAAGAAGATTACAGATTTGATTAAAAAAAAACCAACTGACAGATAAGCTAAAAATACGGTGTTTTGCCAATCCAGCATTCTTTCAATATAATTCTCTCATGAGTCAGAATATTTACTGTTTTTCCCCATCATTCTGATCTGCCCTATTTTTGCTTCTGGTTGTACAGCCAGTGGTCAGTGAGGACCTTGAAGAAAAAAAGCCACCCCAAGAGGAGGCCAGTGAACCATATGCACCAGAAGAGGAATACAGCTCAACAGAACCAATGGAGGAGCCCAGTTCAACAGAACCAATGGAGGACCCCAGTTCAGCAGAATCAAGAGAAGAACAAAGTTCAATAGAACTTAGAGAGGAACCCAGTTCAGCAGAACCAATGGAGGAGCCCAGTTCAGCAGAATCAAGAGGGGAGCAAAGCTCAACAGAACCAGGAGAGGAACCCAGCTCAATAGAACCAATAGAAGAGCAAAGTTCAACAGAACCAGGGGAGGAGCAAAGCTCAATAGAATCAAGAGAGGAACCCAGCTCAACAGAACCATTAGAGGAGCAAAGCTCAGCAGAACCAGGAGAGGAACCCAGCTCAATAGAACCAATAGATGAGCCCAGTTCAACAGAACCAAGAGAAGAGACAGTCAGTTCCACAGAGCCACCCCAAATTCCAGATATTTCTGAAGTCACTACATCTTCATTTCAAGTAGTGAGTGAGCCATAATTCTGTCTTAATACATTTGTTCCTGCACTGGGTATATCAAGGTGTTCAAGACATAATGTTGCAAAGTACTAGATGCATTCTCTGTCACAAATTATATATGAAGCCTAGGAATAAGAATTTGGTATTTAAAATTTTAAGCTCTTAGATCACACTTTCTATTTTAAACAAGGTTGGTAAAACCAGGTAGCTTGTTATCAAAGACAGAAGTTTCCATTTTATATATGAGATTAAGAAAGGTAGGGATGGCTAGGTGGCACAGTGATTAGAGCACTGGCCCTGGAGTCAGGAGGACCTGAGTTCAAATCTGGCCTCAGACACTTAACACAAAAACTAGCTGTGTGACCTTGGGCAAGTCACTTAACCCCAATTGCCCTGCCTTCCCCCCTCTAAAAAGCAAAAAAAAAAAAAAGGTAAACCAGGTTTGATGGTGCATACCTGTAATCTCTTTTCCTGGGGTGGCTGAAGTTTATGAATTACTTGAGTTTAGGAGGTTTGAACTGCTGATTGGGTGTCTGCACTAAGTTTGACACCCAGGAGTCATACAAATTCTGCAGGATAATTGTAAGGAAAAATTATTTTCTTCACTAACTCAGTTCTCAATTCCAGAAACATAGAAAATAGAAAGACAGAGTCTATCTATTTAACACACTGTTGTACCTGTCAATGGTTTTGGGTTTTGGTTTTTTTTGCTTTTTTGGAGGGCAGTTGGGGTTAAGTGACTTGCCCAAGGTCACATGGCTAGTTTTTGTGTTAAGTGTCTGAGGCGGGATTTGAACTCAGGTTCTCCTGACTCCAGGGCCGGTGCTCTACTCACTGCGCCACCTAGCCACCCCTGTGCCTGTCAATTTTGATGTCTTATTTTAAAGGAGACCCTTCTAATAAAATCTGAGTTTCCTAAAAGGTAGAATTGCTAACTCTTTAGCTTGATATTTGAGCCTGAAGCCACTGAATTTTCTAGGATTTTAAAGAATTCTATATAAGCCAGTAATACTTTACAGAAAAAGATCTTCTGAAAAACTCTTTTCCTCAGGTAGTTATAATTTGACAAAGGAGAGAAAAGAAATATGTAATAAATGCAAAAGTGTGTGTACAAGTGTACTTACGTGTACAAGTGTACTTATGTGTACAAGTAAATAATAAATGCAAGGGTAGCTTTCTTTTAAGAATAAATAATGGTTTGGGGATTTGGAGGAAGGTAGTCTGGATTGTGGTTAATGTCAATCAGGGAAAAATTCCTAGAAGAATCTTTTTTTTTTTTAGTGGAATTCACCAAAAGTAAAGACAGATAAATGGCTAATAAGAGAGATGGAAACCAAAAAATCAATAAGACATTTTGAAATGCATAAAAGAAAATAAAAGAATTACAGAAGGGACCCAAAAAAAGCAATTTTGTTACTCCTTTATTAAATTTTTTTTTTAAAGCAATCAGGTTTAAGTAACTTGCTCAAGGTTATACGGCCCAGATGTGATCCAGGTCATCCTAACACTGGAGCCGGTGCTCTTACTCGCTGAGCCACCTGGCTGCCCCTAAGCAATTGGGGTTAAGTAACTTGCTCAAGGTTACACGGCCAGGTGTTTCTGGGTGGGTGCTAAGTGTCTGAGCCCGGGATTCGATCTCCAGGTCGTCCTGGCATTGGAGCCAGTGCTCTTACTCGCTACCTGGCCGCTCCTCCTTTATTAAATTTAATATAAATACATTTCTTTTAAAAAGCAAATTTTATATATGAAACTAGAAAATCCATAGTTTCTTATACATATAATACTCTTTCTAGCTTATCTTTGTATATTGAAATGTTTGTTTTTTGATGATCAAGTTGAAAATTTTTTAAAATTAATTTAGAATAATAAAGGAAAAAATATTCTTCCTAAGTGACCAAAAAGAATATACTGTTGGTAGCTTCAAAGTAGTCTCTGATCATCTGAATGCTAAAAACAGTAGGTGAGTGGTGCTGCTGAGTGGATCTGGCAGAGAGAATAATAATAGCTTACATTTCTAGAAGGTTTAAGATTTACAAAGCACTTTTCTCTTTTTTGAGGGAGAGAATTTAAGTATTATAAGTATACATTATATTATGTGTATATTATATTATATGCTCCATATGTCAGTCAAGTCCCTGTGATTTTTATCAGTGTGGGAATTCCTTCCACATAACTTAGAGTTGCCTGAGGTTCTGAGAGTTAAGTGATTTATGGAGCTAGTGGAGGTAGGATTGGAACCCATATCTTCCTGACTGGTAGTATAGCATTCTTTCTACTATAACGATGTCTCTCTTGTATAAGCATTATATTTAATTTTATGAAAGAGGAAGCTGAGACTTAGCGAGATGAGATGACTTACCCATAATCATACCCATAATGTCAAAGTCGATGTCAACTTCAATCTCTTCATTCAAAGGCCAAGTCTTTCCATCATAGACAGAGAATTGACAATATTTAAAGATTTGAAAATCAGTGATCAGAAGATTTCTTTCTATTGCAGGAAACAACAGATGAGGATTTCTTTAAAAAATACAGAGAAGATATGGGTAACATAGAAAATATACCATTCAGAGACAGGACTTATTTTGTCCCATCTTCAAGGGACAGGAGCTCTCCAGGAACACCAGAGGCACCAGACCAGGAGCCATCAGGTAACAATGACTAATACTAGGACTGTCCTTTATTAACATCATCCTTGGCCAATGTTTTGAGCCTCTTGATCACATTAAAATGAAATTTAAACAGATTGGGACTTCCAAGAAAAGAGTGGAATGAGAGGTTACAAGGGAACCAGACTTCCTATTATCTGCCTCAAGAATTAAAAAAAAAAAAAGGAATTCCAGCAAAATAGCAGAGTGAGGAGCTGCAAAGAGCCTGGCTCTTTAATCTACCCTATGTGGGTAAATAGATAGGAAGGAAGGAAATAAGCATTTATTAAGCACTTACCATATGCCAGATACTCTGCTAAGTGCCATATAATCTCATTTAATCCTTCCAAGTCTGAGAGGTGGGTGTTATTATTATCCTTATTTTATAGTTAAGGGAACAGAAGCAAATAGAGGTTAAGTTACTTGCCCAGGGTCACATAGCTAACAAGTGTCTGTGATCAGATTTGAACTCAGGTCTTCCTGATTCCAGGCTTGGTGCTCTATCCACTGGGCCACCTCGCTGTTAAAAATACCCAAATGGATCATGATCTCATCAATTTGGCTCTTCCTTATAATGATTCAGATGCCAGCCCACCTATTTTCATGAGATTCTTATCTGAGACCTCCCAAACATATGCCACAAGCGGTCCAGATAACATGTAAGAGATCTTTGCTCTTTCCCAACATTTCAAGAGTAACAGTGGAAGGCTTTGACTGTCCACCTGCTATCCTTTGCCTCTCATCATATAATCAGCCCATTTTTCCTTTATCATACAATCTTTTGATGGCATCCTTTACTTCTACTCTTCTTCAGAACCTCTCATGTTGCCACCTGCTTGCATCCACCTTTCCATTGCCTTCTGTGTGATATTAATTTTTAATTCTTCAGAGACAGTCTGCTCTGCCATGTAGCAACATCAGGAATATCTTTATATTGAAAAGATGGGTTTTTGATATTAGAGAAAGTTTGGAGTCAGTAAAAATACATTTTAACATCATGAAAACAATCCAGCTGGCTTTCTTCTTCCTTTTCAACTAGATTGTCTTGGTTATACGTAATATTGGACAAGCTATATGTGGTGTCCATTTAGAGGCATGTTGAAATCTGAGCAATAGATATTTTTCATCTCTTTGGTTTTTCCTGGATGGATAGGTCAAACTCCTTTGAACGATTGCAAACCTCTTCCAGGAGCCTCTTCAATATCTTTGGTCTTGATGCAATTAATAAAATGTCATCCACAAATAAGATTCTTTACATTTGTGTCTCCAGAATTTATCACAGTGCCTGACACATGATAAGTAATTAATAACCTTACTGATTGATATACTTGATCCATTCTGGCTACCTCCCCCCAGTTTTTGTACTCTTTAGTACTATTTCTCCATAAATATCTCAGGGACTGTGAGATGTTAGGGTCCTTATTTGTGTGATGGCTCCATTCTCCTTGATGAAAAAAACTATTAGTTAAGTTTTTACCAACCTTTTCTATTTTTCTTCTGTTCTCTTTCTCTTTTTATCCCTTAATTATTTTGGGATTATTTTGTTTAGTTGGATATCTTGCCAAGCTTTCTTTGAACTGATATTATTATCTACTGCTTCTCTCTACTTTATGAGACAATACTGTTATTTGTATTTCTCAGATTTTTACATATGAATTTATATTCTAGCCTAATGTTGTTTTTAGTTGTTATCTCTCTCCATTTGGCAAGTAAGTCAAATGTTTGCAGACTATGGCTTTTTCTGGCTTCTTTTGGTCTCATTGTAGTAATTAATTTATATTGGTTTAATTTAATTTTATTTTGTTTTTTGCCTTTTGGAGGGCATTTGAGGTTAAGTAACTTGCCCAAGGTTACACAGCTGTTTTTTTTGTGTGTGTGGGTGTTAAGTGTCTGAAGCCGGAACCGAACTCGGGTCCTCCTGACTCCGGGGATGGTGCTTTACTCACTGTGCCACCTAGCCACCCCTAATTGGTTTAATTTTAGAATGAAATTATGAGAGTTGATATTGACGTCATTTTTATTATCCATTTCTCATTTTGTTCAATAAATTGTTTAAGTAATTTAGGGTTAAATCGGGGGGGGGTGGAGCCAAGATGGCGGAGTAGAAGCACGACCTTCCCGCAGCTCCAGCTTCCACCCTCCCCAATCCATGTAAAAAGGGGACTCTAAACAAACTTTGGAGCTGCAGAACCCACAAAATGACACAGAGAAGCTAACCTCCCGCTGAGGACAGCCCGGCAGGCCGGCAGGAATCGGCCAGCACAGTGCTCTGGGAGCCGAGCCCAGCCCCACACCGAGGCTTTAGCCCCAGGGCGGGCCTGACCAGCCGCCAGCCAGAGGGACTCCAGATCAGCAGCAGCTGTGGCCGTTTCCAGATTTATCAATACATAGATGCGAAGGACAAGGTGAGAGGCCAGTGCAGTCTGGACTTTGGGACCCAGGAAGTGGGAGTGCATAGGCTTTTACCCCCGGAGCAAGAAACCACTGAGACGCCAGCACAGCCTGCCAGTGCCACGTGGCGGCTTCAGCTCCTGGCCTGCAGAGTGTAGGGGGCCAAGCACCAGTCTGAGGGGTAATCGCTCTTGCTTTAACCTGCTTGGATCTGGATTGCAGTCTAGGGTGGAAGTCCTGGGGTGTGTGTACAGCTTGCCAGAGTGTGTGGAGACCTCAGAGAGGGCACCCATCTAATACCTCCGGCAGCTGAGAAAACCCCAGCGTTTGGGACGAAAACTCCCCTGTCTGGTGGCAGAGTCCTACTGTGGCAAAAAACCCAAAAGTCAAATCATTGAGTGGCAAAATGAGCAGGCAAAGGAAACAAAGCAGACAGAAGATTCCAACATTACACTCCTATTTTGGGGATAAGAAGGAGCAAGGCATGGAACAGGAGGAAATCAGTGAAGTCAGAACTCCTGCACCAAAAGCTTCAAAGGAAAATACAAGCTGGTTACAGGCCATAGAGGACCTTAAGAAGCAGATAAGAGAAGTGGAGGAAAAATTGGGAAGAGAAATGAGAACAATGCAAGAAAATTATGAAATGAGAGTCAACAGCCTGACTGAAGAAAATACGACCTTAAAAAACAGACTGACTCAAATGGCAAAGGAGGCTCAAAAAGGCAATGAGGAGAAGAATGCCTTAAAAAGTCAAATTTGCCAGATGGAAAAAGAATCTCAAAAGCTCACTGAGGAGAATCATTGCTTCAGAATTAGATTGGAGCAAATGGAAGCTAATGACTTGATGAGAAATCAAGATGCTGTTAAACAGATCCAAACAAATGAAAGAATAGAAGGCAATGTGAAATATCTCATGGGAAAAACCACTGACCTGGAAAATAGATCCAGGAGAGATAATTTAAAAATTATTGGACTGCCTGAGAGCCATGACCAAAGTAAGAGCCTGGAAAGCATCCTCCAGGAAGTTCTCAAAGAAAACTGCCCTGATGTTTTAGAACGAGAGGGCAAAATAGAGGTTGAAAGAATCCACCGATCAACTCCTGAAAAAGATCCCAAAAAGAAAACTCCTAGGAATATTATAGCCAGGTTCCAGAATTCCCAGATTAAGGAGAGAATATTACAAGCAGCCAGGAAGAAACAATTTGAATATTGTGGAAACACAATCAGGATAACCCAGGATCTGGCAGCTTCTACACTGAGGGATCGAAGGGCCTGGAATGTGATATTCTGGAGGTCAAGGGAGCTGGGATTAAAACCAAGAGTCACCTACCCAGCAAAACTGAGTATCATGTTTCAGGGGAAAATATGGTCATTCAGTGGAATACAGGACTTTCAGGCATTCTTGCTGAAAAAACCAGAGCTGAATAGAAAATTTGACATTCAGATACAAGAAGCAAGAGAAGCATGAAAAGGTAAACAGGGAAAAGAAATCATAAGGAACTTATCAAAGTTGAACTATTTTTTTTTTTAAGCAATCGGGGTTGAGTGGCTTGTTCGGGGTTGCATGGCCGGTTGTTGTTTCTGGGTGTGGTGCTGGGTGTCTGGGCCCGGATTTGATCCGGGTCATCCCGGCACTGGAGCCGGTGCTCTTGCTCGCTGAGCCACCTGGCCAAAGTTGAACTATTAACATTCCTACATGGAAAAACAATAATTGTAACCTATGAAACTTTTCTCAGTAGTTGAAGGGATTAGAAATATATATATATATATATATACACATATATATATGTCTTTATATGAGGGTATTCGGACATATGAATACATATGTGAATGTGTGTATATACATTTACAGGTATAGATAGATAGAGGGCACGGGACCAATTTAACAGGAAGGGATGATACTTAAAAGGTGAAATTAAGAGGTGAGAGGAATATAATGAGAGGAGATGGGGAGAGACAGAGTGGGGCAAACTATCTCATACAGAAGAGGCAAGGGAAAATGGTTACAATGGAGGGGAAGAATAGGAAGGCAAAAGGGAATGGGTCAACCTTATTCCTATTGAATCTGGCTTGAGGAGGGAGGGAAATACACACTAAATAGGGGATCTCACCCTCCAGGAGAATGGGGGGGGGAGAGGATGTGAGGGGGGATGATGGAAGGGAGGGCAGGCTGGGGGGGAGGGAAGTTGGAAGCACCCACTTTTGAAAAGGGACAGGATCAAAGTAGAGAATAGAACAAGTGGGAGGTGGGATAGGAGGGAGGGAAATATAGTCAGTCTTTTACAATACATCTACTATGTTATTGTTTTGCATTAGCCGCACATGTACAACCTATACTGAACTGCTTGTCCCCCCAGTGGGGGTGGGTGGCGGGGGCGGGGGAAGGGAATGAATCTGGAATTGAAAGTTTAAATCAAATATTCAAATATATATATGTGAGTGTATATATATATATATATATATATATATATATACTATTATTAATACCATCTTACATGTAATTAAGAAAAAAGATATACAGGCACTGAGGCATAGAGATCCACTGGAAAAGTTGAAATGTGTATGGGAGAAAATATGGGAGAGAGCAGATTGGAGGTGGGGATATCCTGTGGGACTGCTGTTTTGGGGGGATGGGTGGGGGGAAAACGGGGAGAAAATTTGTAACTCAAAATCTGGCGGAAACGAATGATGTAAATCAGCAGTCAATAAAGCATTTAAATTAAAAAAATTAAAAAAAATTTAGGGTTAAATCTTCTTAATTATGCACAATATTTTTCTCATGACTATTCTTTCTTCTTGTTTATTATTAATTCTGATGAATCAATGGTCCGACCATTGTGTGCTGCCTCAGGGATGATACTAAATCTATGATGTCTTTTCCTACCTATTAAGGGATGGGAATGGGAACAGATTAGAAGAGGGCATCAGAACGGTAGAAATTTTTCAGTCCTTCCCCTACTGGACTATCACAAGGGAAAATCAAAGCAGCAAAGACTTTTTTTAAAACTAAATTAACATTTATCCTACAGCTCTCATTTTAATTGGCAGGGGGTTACAAATTGGATTCTTATGCTTAATGCAAAAAAAAAAAAAACCAAGGTTAGGGAGGATCAAAAGATCTTTGGATCAAAAAATTCTTTGACTTTGACCATTACAAATATTGAAAAAGTAAGGAAAAACTGAGATAAGAGTCACATAAATGCATAGGGTGTGCCACATATGTCCAGGCACACCCTAATATATATTTTTAAAAAACAAATATTTTGTGTCTATTTTAAATTAAAGTTTAAATTGTAAAATTGCTTTGGTTTCTTTAGTAATGAATAAAATAAAGGTCTCATATAATTGAGTACTCAATAAATGTGCACTTTTAAAAATTAAAAATTCTTTAACCACTTCAATGAAATGTACTTTCTATGCATCTGTTAGAGGGAGAGGTGAGAGTGAGTAATTCTAAAAGCAATAAAACTACAGAGAAAAGTAGAGGGGAAGAGATAAAATACTTGCAAGAGAAAACCTAGACTCATTGGTCCAGTATGTTGTAGAGATAATTATTTGAGTCTTTCCCTATTGGCTTCTTCCCTACTGATTACAAATATGTACAGGCCCACATATCCATTCTGTAACCTATTGTCTTTTAGTAGGTGAGTTAAATGAATTAGCATTCAAAATTTAATTTGGCCCTCCCATCCCCCCAAGCTATTAATCTATTTTTCTTTTTTTAAGCAATTGGGGTTAAGTAACTTGCTCAAGGTCACACAGCCAGTTATTTCTGGGTGTGGTGCTAAGTATCTGAGCCCAGATTTGATCCCCAGGTCATCCCAACACTGGAGCGGTGCTCATACTCACTGAGCCACCTGGCTGCCCCTATTGATCTATTTTTAAAAGTTTTCTTAATGTATTATACTTACAGATTATCTCCACTGTATGAGAGGTCCCTTGTAACAAAGTAAAACTAATAATTTGTTGTTAAGTCATTTTTCAGTGGCATCCAACTTTTTGTGCTCCATTTGTGGTTTTCTTGGCAGAGATACTGGATTGGTTTGCCATGTCCCCCAGCTCATTTTATAGACCCTTGCTTAGTGTCACACAGCTACTAAGTGTCTGAAGCCAGATTTGAACTCATAAAGATGAGTTTTTCTTTTTGCAAACTGGTGCCCTACCCACTGAGACACCTAGTTGCCCAAAACTAATAGTATAGTGATATTATCCAAAAATGCACAAGTATTCCAAATCTGTAGTACCCCTTCTCCTCTCAAAATTTAATTTAAGCTATTATTATATATCTCATCTCTGTTTCATAGGCAAATTCCTAGAAAAATCTGTCTTTACTCATTGCCTCAACATCTCTATTACTTCTCAACCCATTCCAATCTAGCTTCCAGATCTTATCACTCAGCTGAGACTGCTCTCTCCATTGTTAATGATGATCTTCTCCTTTTTTATGTGTATTGATATCTAGTTTTTACATCACCTTTATTTACAAATATACTCCTTTTTTCCCCTTCCCTTTGAACTATTGGAACTATCCCTTGTAACAAAGATTAAAAAACAAAGAGAAAAATATTCAGCAAAAGTTAAACTCATCAAATCAATTTGACAATTATATGTAATGTTCCATGACCTTAGCTCTCCAGCTCTTAACAGAAGAGAGGAAGGTACATTTTTCTCATCTTTTTTCCCCCCAGGGACATACTTAGTTATTATAGTCACACAGGTTTCAGTTTTTTTTTCTTTCCATTTACATTGTTACAGTCATTGTGTTTTATTTGTTCTGTTTATTTCTCTTTTTTCTTTTTGGAGGGAAATTGGGGGTTAGTGACTTGCCCAAGGTCACACGGCTAATTTTTGTGTTGTGTCTGAGGCCAGATTTGAACTCAGGTCCTCCTAACTCCAGGGCCAGTGCTCTAGTCACTGCGCCACCTAGCTGCCCCTGTTTATTTCTTTCTACATCCATTTCTTTAAGTCTTCCTATGCTTCTCTGAATTCTTCATATTGATTATTTTTATTGCCTGGTAATAATGTATTGCATTCATATACCAATTGATTCAGCCAGTCCTCCAGTTAATGAACATCTACTTTGCTTCCATTTATTTGCCACCACAAAAAGAGCTGCTATTAATATTTTGATGGAACCTTAACAGTGATCCTTAAATGCTAAATCCAATAGCCTTCTTTTAGTCCTTATTCTTCTTGACCTCTCTGCAGAATTTCATACTTTTGGTCACTCTCTCCTCCTATATTTATCATCCCAGAGTTTCTGTGACATTGCTTGCCCTTGACACTTCTACTTTTGTGGCCACTAGTTGCCACTCTCCTTTGTTGGATAATCTTTTTCTGTCCTCTAAGGAAAGGTGTTCTCCAAGGTCTGGATTTGGGCCCTCTTCTTTTCTGTTCTCTCTCTCCCTTGATGATCTCATCAGTTCTCATTGTTCAGTTAACAGACATTATCAGTTTATTAAACGGAACCACATCCATAGAAGATGCTAGGGGGCTCTTTTTGGCAGACTAGAGGACTGGAACATGTGTCAACATTTAGCATTGGCCTACCATTTCACTGGAAACAACCTTTTTCCATTGACTGTTTATCTAGAATTATATATGACTTTAAAATGTCCTGACTCAGCAACAACCAGGGTTTATTTTAGTAATATATAAATATGCATATATAGAATGAAAAGTTAATTTAACATAACTAGAAAAACATACACATTTTCAATGACTATACTGAAAACCTAACAATAAAAAACTTCATAAATACATTGTTGAAAAACAGATCGGAAGAGGACACAGCAAATAAATTATTGTAAAATTATTGCCATTTTATTAAAGTTTACATTCTTTTTTATCAAAATGTAAATAGGATTTTATGTATTTGCTTGGGGTCTAACTTCATATTCTATTTACTTGTATTCACTGAGAGCATTTATAGAAAAAAACTTACTTTAGAAAAAAAGTAAACTTTTTTTCCACACGAATAATGCTATTAATGAGAAGCAAAATGCCATAGTGATTAGAATGCCAAACTTAGAGTCGGGTGAGACATAGATTCAGATCTTGCCTCTGATGTTTGCTATGTGACTTTAGCTCCGGTACTTAATCACTCTGAGCCTCAGTTTCCTCATCTGTAAAATGGGTATAAATAATACCTCTCTATCTCACATGATTGTTGTGAGGATCAAATGAGATAATATATATAGTGTTTTGCAAACCATAAAATGCTCTACAAATGGTCAGGTATTATTAACATAATCTTTTTACTATAATTATAATAGCTGGATTCATAGAATGCTTTAAGGTTTGCCAGGTGCTTTGCATACATTAACTACCACATTTAAACCTAGCAACGGTCTTTTAAAGTTTGTACTATATGTATGATTATCCCCATTGTGTGGCATAGGAAATGTTTTAAACTACTTCGCTAGCTTTAGGGAACTAGGAAGAATATGACGCCAGGGCCTCATTTCATTCCTCACCTCATTAGCTGGAGTTAAACTTACAAAGCTATTCCTTATTCTAACTTGACTCCTAGAAAAGATATTATTTAACTGAAGGAAAACAGGAAAATTTTATTTTCAGGCATTGTTGATGAAAGTTATCTTTTGCATTTATATGTAAGTTACTTTTACAACATTGTATATAATAATTGCATATGGTGGTCCACAAGAAAAAGACCACATAGTCTTTTATGCTATTCCTGTGGACAAAATGGAAAAATTTGGGCTAGATGAAAGTACAGTTAAATGGATTTAGAACTGGTCAAACCAGGTAGGCAAGCAAGTATTTCTTAAGTGCCTACTTTGTGCCATGCACTGTGGATAAAAAGAAAGACATGAAATAGTCTCTGCCTTCATGGAGCTTAAATTCTAATTGGGAAGACATGCATTTGTGTGTGCATGAACACACACACACACACACACACACATTGTCTTAGGGGAAGGCATTAGCATCTATAGGATAAGGAAACCTGAAAAAAGCTCCATGCAGAGAGAAGCATTTGTACTGATTCTTGAAGGAAACTAGAGATTCCAAGATGCAGAGGTAAGGAGGGAGAGTATGCGAGTGCTGGGACCTAGCCAGGGCAAAGCACAGAGATGGGATATATAGTGCCATATGTAAGTAACAGCAACTCAGCCAGTATGATTGGACATAGAGTAGATTAATATATATGAAGACTGGAAAGGTAGGATAGAGTCAGGTTGTGAAGAGGTTTAAATGTCAGACAAAGGAATATATATTTAAGAAGGAGACATTGGAATTTATTTTTTTTAAAGAAAGGATTTATTAACATAGTCATATCTCCACCTTAAAAGAACAAACAACTTTTGGCAGCTGTATGGAGGAGGGATTGGAGGTGGGAATAGACAAGACAGGGACACCAATTAGGTGGTTGAATGACTAGATCCAAAGACCAATCATTAATGGTTAGATGTCAACTTGAAGAAAAATGAAGTACCCCATAGATCTTTGTTTCACCCTGTGCTATTTATATCTATATCAATGACTTGGATAAATGAAAAGATAGTATGTTTATGGAATGTGAAGACTTTACAAAGTTAGGAAGTATAGCTAACACACTGGATCACAGTCAGGATCCAAAAAGATCTTAACAAACTAGAACACTGGGACGAAGCCAATAAAACAAAATGCAGCACAAGTAAATTCGACATCTTGTACTTGACTTCCAAACATCATCATTATACATACAGTATAAGGGAGATGTGGTTTGAAGGTTATTCTTCTGGGAAAAGGTATCTAAGTGTCTTAGTGAGTTTTAGTGTGCTGCGTATCGAATATGAGTTGACAGTCTGATAAGACAATCATAAAAGCCTATGAATTCTTAGATTGCATTAAGAAAGGCATCTGTGTCTGGAACTAGAGAAGTGGAAGTCCACCCATGCTTATTGGTCTGAACAAATTTAGAATACTGTTTTTAGTTTTAGATACCTTTTAGGGAGGACATTTATGGGCCAGAGAGCATCCAGAGGAAGCTGGCCAGAGCCTCCAGGTCATGCCATATGAGATAGATTAAAGGAAATGCGGATGTTTGGCCTAATGAAAAAGCTAGCAATTTTACTTCAGTGAATTTCTCACCAGACTTTAAAATACTAAAGATGAGTTCTCCTAAATCCAAAATCAAGAGTTGAATATTTTGTGGAAGCTGATTTGTCAAATGTGAATGTAAATAAATACATGAAGCACATCCTTGTCCTCCCACAACTAATTAGTAATGAACCCAGAACCACTAGTTTTGAGGCAGTCTTTAAAAATTGAATCATAGAATAAATGGTGACAAATATGTATATGTAAAATTTATTTTATACTCTACTATACTGCATTAGATTTCTAAGAGAACATGTTTAATTGAGCCTTCACTTGATTCTCTCCTTATTGGAAGAGCTATTAACCCATTGTTTATATTGACTTTTAAGTGATTTTTCTTTCTATCCTACCTAACATTTCTCATTTCTTCTTTCCTCTACCCCCTCTCAATCTCAATAGGAACTGGCGTCAGAGCAGTTACTCCATTGTTGGATACTATTAATTACTTAAGTTCTTCTAGAGGAATTGATATGGAGCATATATCAGAATCAGATATAAGTGAGGAGGTGGAAGAAGAAACTCAGTTGGTGGTTTTGGATCCAGACCATGTAAGAAGCTTCTTAAATTTTACTTTTGGCATAGGCAGCCAAACATGGATTGAGAAACAATTGGGTTATGCATTGATTAGCAACTGCATTTTAATCATATTTTATCCCTCTACTCTACCTAGCCAACTTCTACTTCCCTGAGCATCCTAGTCTAATGTTACCTCTCCCTCCTCTAAATTCTTACCACACTTGTCTATGACATTCATTTGGCATTTACCATATATTGTCATATTTGGGGGCTATATTTATTTAGTATTTAATTTTTCACCAGTTTTTAAAACTTCTAAAAAAGCAATTTTTAAACATTTGTTTTCAAAACCTTGAGTTCCAAATTTTCTCCCCTTCTCTCTCTTCACACCACCCACTGAGAAGGCAAGTATTTCCATACAGGTTGTACATGTGTAGTCATGCAAAAATATATCCACAATAGTCATATTGTGAAAGAAAACATTTTCATATATTTTAATTGTACGATGCATTTGTTGTTTCCCCACCCCTTCTTAAGAACAAGGACAATTCCTGATAGATTTTTTTCCTATTCCTCATAATGCATAGCATGGTTGATCATTTCCAAAATAGTTAAGCATATGACTAATATGAATATATTAGGTGTAAACCGATTTGGTGGATTGTGGTTCTCAGACTAATAGAGAGAAATGGGAAATTGGGAAGAGCCTGCCAAAGGTGATGTGCCTATTTCCACAGCCAAACTTTCCCTAATTTTTAATCTTACCCTTAACAATCTGTACCTTTTCCAAAGCCAAGACCTCTGTCTCCATTAATTAACAGTTGTTTTCTATGATATCGATGTTTAGTGTGTCCCGCTACAGCTATCTCTCCAGCCTCCACTCACATTGGTGAGCCAGGTCCTTAGAGGATGACTGACTACTACTCTCTTTCAGAGTTCTAGAGGTACTTTAAGAGGTTGGGTTTCTGGTTCTGTTACTCATGAATCTGTGTCACTGTGCTTTCCACTGAGATCAGTCAGCCAGATTTCAATTAGTTTTTAGAAAAGGGTATGGCTAAGATGGTATGGTAAGAATGATTGGTAAAAAGCATACCCCTACCCTACAAGCTGGGGGTACATTCTTCCCCTGTACACACAAAGTCCCTGGGGAGAAGAGGATCAATCTTTTTTTCTTTCAGTCAAAATAAAGTTAGTCAGGTTGTTGACTCACTTTTCATGATTTTCTTGCATCATTCTCATTTTTCTTCCCAAATTTTTCCTCCACTTCTCTTATTTGATTTTCAAAATCCTTCTTGAGCTCTTGTATGGCCTGTAAGCAGTACATATTTTTCTTGGAAGCTTTTGGTACAGGAGTTCTGACTTCATTGTCTTCCTCTTGTTCCATGCTTTGATCCTTTTTGTCCCCAAAATAGAAACCCAAAGTCAGATTGCTGTGCTTGCTTTGCTTCCTTTACTTACTCATGTTGCCACTCAATTACTTGACTTTTGAGCTTTTTGCCACAGTAGAACTCTGCTACCAGAGGGGGAGAGCTTTGTCCCAAATAGCTGGGGTTTTCTCAGCTGCCAGAGCTTTTAGTTAGGTGCCCTTTCTGAAGCCTCCACCTGCTCTGGTACCTGGTTATGCATCCCAGGACCTCCACCCTAGACAGCAATCCAGATCTATGCAGGTTAAAGCAAGAGCAATTACCCCTCAGAATGGTTGCTTTGTCCTCCTACAATCTGCAGGCCAGGAGCTCTGAAGCAGCCATGTGGCGGTGGCCATGGAGCCTCAGCTCTTCCTCCCTCCAGGGGCAGAGGCCAGACAACACTCCCGAACTCCCTATTTCCAAAGTCTACAGTGACCTCTCACTTTGTCTTTGGCATTTATGGGTTGATAATTCTGGAAACTGCCACAGCTGCTGGTGGTCTACTCTCTGTCCCTCTAGCCGCACTGGTCCAGCTGCCCTGAGGCTGAAACCATGGGCTCATGGGGGGCTGGGCTTGGCTCCCAGCGTGCTGCAATGAACCCTTCCTGTCCACCTGCTGGGCTGTCTTCAGTGGGAGATTTGTTTCTCTCTATCACTTTGTGGGTTCTATAGTCCTTTTTAAAGTTTGTCTGGAGTCATTTTTTATAGGTATTTGAGGTGGTTATGGGGGGAGCACACGGAGTTCTCCTGCTTCTATGCTGACCTCTTGGCTCCGCCCCCAAAGAGGCTCAATCTTAAAGCATAAAGGTAGTGAGGCACATATATAGGTATCGTGTTAGGAAAAGGAATATCTTTTCTTTGTGGAAACCTCGTGGAATTCCCCTTAGGAATCCCTTTTATGGACTCCAGGAATTGGTACCTTTCTAGGGTCCATAGGTGGTATTTTCTCCACCAAAATAGGTTTTATTCCTTGAAGCTGTTTTCCTCCCTTGGGTTGCTATCATTCTGAATCTGTCTGTGTCTGTCCATATTTTTTCAGTGTTTCTTTCTCTATTCCCTGCTGTATGCTTTGTCTGCTACTGGTCTAGAGTCTCAATAACATGATCAGAAGGAAGAGAAGAGAAACAGACAGAGTCAGACAGACAGAGAAAGAGAAAGTCAGAGAGATAGAGTCAGACAACCAGAGAGGAAGAAAGAGATGGAGACAAAGAGAGAGATAGAAACAGAGAGAGAAAGAGAAATGATCCCATCCACCTCCCTACCACCACTACCACCCTGACTGCCAGTGATTCTCAGTGGCTTCACTGGAATCCTTAGCTACAGAACTTGGAGTCCTCCAGTGGTAAGTTGTTCTACCAGTTAACTCACCTCCAAACTATTTTCATACTATTTTTTTCATGCTATTTTTATACATAGGCCCAGAGATGTGTCTGATTCTTTCAGCTAATCATAAGATGTTTCTTCTGAGGTACCATCTACCTTCATCTAATGGCTCAAAGACCTGTCTTCCTTTCAAATTAAGGACTTGTTCAAACTTTGTGTTGAAATTATGGGAAAATTCCTTAATACTTTTTTTTATGCCATTGATTGCTTAACTATTTGGAGGGTTGAGTGGAACCACACTCCTACATTTTTGTTTCTAATAGTAAGAACTTAATAAATGCTTCCTCATGTAGGCATTCATCAATTCACATGTGAATTACACAGTGTTAAAAATCAAACATGTAAAACATTCTTATTTCCTACCACTAGATTATGGGTAGTAAAAACTGGTTTTCCTTTATTTCAGCCCTTGATGAAAAGATTCCAAACTGCACTAAAGAATTATCTGAAGAAACAGATAGATAAGCTGAAATTGGAGATCCGTGAGCTGGTACAGTATTAGTTTACTTGATCAACCACAAGTTTTGTTCAATGTAGGTGGCACTGACTGATTTCTTTTCTCTACAGACTGTGGCTACAAAACATGGCAAAACTCAAAGGGAGGAGCTTGGTGTACAACTCTATGGTGTACAGCAGCATTTGGCCCAGCTACAAATGGAACTAGAGAAGAACCATGATCAATATTCTGTTCTTGAGGCTGAGAGGAGGCAGACAGAAGAAGAACTCCGAAACACAAGAACCCTCTACAATAAAATCATTGCAACAGTCAAGGAAGAACGGAAAAAAAGTAAACAAGCAATATCTTTTTTAATTTGCGCTTTTTTTCCCCCAATTTATAGTGCAACCTTGTGTCTTTCCTAACACAAAAGGCTCATAGAAATCATGCATGCACGATTCTCCCCAAGCATACTAAGACTTGAAAATGTATTATAGAAGTGTACTTGAAAATGTATTATAGAGAGAAGTTTTATTAGCAAAAGGAAGGAAACAAACATTTATTAAGCACCTACTATGTGCCAGGCACTATGGTAAGTACTTTATAAATATCTTTCCATTTATCCTCACAATGACCCTGGGAGGTAGGTGCTCTTATCCCCATTTTATAGCTGAGGAAATTGAAGCAGATAGGGTTAAAGGATTTGCTCAGGTTCATACAGCTAGTAGTGTCTGAGGCTGGATTTGAACTCAGATCTTCAGTTCTATCCACAGCGCTACCCAGTCACCTCTGTTAAAGTGAGAGAAATCAAATAGAAGTAAAAGAATAAATAACCATGAGTCCCCAGAGGGCACATAAAGTCACGATTATGAGGATCCTCTCCTATAAATACTGGTTGGTTTGCCAGGTTTGTGCCTTTTTTTTTTTTAAACTCTCTGCTACTCAAGGTAGGAAAAGGTACAAACTTAGCAGCTTGTTCTCTCTTTATTGTCTCCCTTCATAGTTCTATAGCCTGACCACAACTTCTCCAGGTTTTCAGATTAGCAAGCAAATCTCTATAGACTCCTCTATTTTTCACTGAAATCCTCCCAGTGTAGAACAAAAGCAAAGAACAAAAACTATCTCTAGAGTCCTTTCCTGGTAGCTAATAATACTCCCTACAAGCCCTTTCCTCTTTCCCCATCCATCACTATGCTTATATTTTGGAACAGAGTCTTTAGGTTCTCCAGTTACTCAAATAGTAAAGGAATAGGGAAGGAACAATATTCCATAACTTACTACAATAATATACAACATACTAAACACCAACCAATAAATACTCATTTTAAAATTAAGTTGAACTTTCATTGCTCTTTTTAAATGCTACATTCATTTGTGAAAATATGCCTTCCCTTTTTATCCAAAGAACCATCCCTTGTAAAATGAATTGAAAAGAAAAAAAAAAGATCTTCAAAATTAAGGAAACAATTACTTACAAAAGACCACATTAGGAAATATGAAAGATATAAAGAAGTATTAGATGAAGTTCCTGACTTCAAACAAATGAATGAAAAAGCAATTATTAAATGTTTTATATGTACCAGGTACCATACTAAGTGCAGAGGATACAAATATGAACAAGGTGGGCGTATATTCTCACAAGAGAAGATAACACCTAAAGGGGTGCCCCTAAAACATGAGGGTGTGGGGGAGTAGAGTTGAGTTTTCAGGAAATATAAGGCAAAAGCTCATCCATCAGAAATTAGGGTGGAGTTCAGGATTCTGTGGGCAAAGGTTGAGGAAGATGGCCAGAGTGGAGACTGGTACCATTGAAAGACAAGTTTCTGCTGCCAAGATTAAAGACTTAAAGTATTAAATAAAACTTAAAGAGACATTATTATTTCTTGGAAGAGGGCCTTAAAACCATATGAGAGAAAATGTTGTCTATTTCATATTTTATAAACTTCCCAAAGCAAGGTAAAAGCATTAATGCAATTCCTCTTTTCCCCCTATGCAAAATATGAATTCAATAATAGTTGCCATCAACAAAAAGCTAGGGTACTGCATATGGTCATGTTGCTATCCCTATAGCATGTGCTTACAGGTCCCTGCTTCCCTACAAGGTGGAGCTGAGAGTGGTGACTAGAGAATAGGTCATGCCTAGTGGGAGTAGAAAGGGAAGGACTGAAAAAGATGGGTAATGTCCTTCCTAAATGGAAAGGCCAGAGTGGAGAGAGAATCCTACCTCCTACAGCAGTTTGGCTGGTGAACTTTTCATGTCATATAAACAACTCCTCACTGACACACTATTCCTGAAGCAAGATATGGGTGTATAAAGCAATCACTAACAATACTAGGTAGTTAATGTTTTAAGTGCTAAATGTGTGGTATATGTAAACAATAAATGCTCCAAGAAATAAGAGGAAGAAGAAATCTAGATTTCTTCATAATAGTTAGGATAGACTCCAAAGACTAAGTGGGATTTGAGCTAGTGAGATCCAGGTATATATGGAAAAGAGAAGTAATATCCTTTCAGATGAGAGGAATGGTCTGAACAGAGAAGTGAAGATGTGTCCAAGGAACGATGAATAGACAAGATTGGCATGAAGATATAGAGAGTAGAGAGTGAAATAAATTTGAAAAGATAGGTCAGGGCCTGATGTTAGAGGACCTTAAATATATATATATATATATATATACACACACATATATATGTATATATATGTATGTATATATATATGAGTCTATTTTCTATTCCCAGAAGCAATAATTTAGCAGGTTTTATACATTTTAGCTATATTAATTAATTTTATTTATATATTATTTTCCTCTTCTCAACTGCTTAACTCTAGTAGTATTTTTAAAAAATGTATTGATGTCTTTTGTTTGTCTATGTCACAAGTTTCTTCCAGTATGCCTTCCTCTTCCTTTACAGAGAGCTGTCTGTGATAGGTGAAAGATAAAATGACCACCAAAACAAGGGTTCAAGCTTCCAAGCATATCTATTTAGTGAGCAAATCATGCCAGTTGCCCAATAAATCAGGACCGGTCGCTTTCCTCACCTTTGACACTGGAACCCAAATACAGGGAGAGATATATTTTTATACATTAAAAACAATCAAATAAATTAAAAATATGTTTTAAAATCAAATAAAAAAATTAAAGCCAATTAATTTTTAATTAATTAAACAACAATTGACCAGGAAACAATTAACCAGGATATAATTGGTAATCTCATTTCTCTTTTTTTTTTTTTGGCTTTTTTTTGGAGGGGGGAAGGAAGGGCATTTGGGGTTAAGTGACTTACCCAAGGTCACAGGGCTAGCAAGTGTTAAGTGTCTGAGGACAGATTTGAACACAGGTCCTCCTAAGGCCAGGGCCTGTGCTATATTTACTGCCACCTAGCCAGCCCTTCTGATTTCTAATTGGAGGAAAGATTAGGGCCTTTCCAAGTTAGGAGAGAGAAAACAACAGGTGCAATTCCTTGAATTCAGAAAAATATTTATCAGTATGGGGCCAGTTTTTAGATAAGATATATGGATTGATTGAGATGTATAAATTGAGATTGCATCTTTTGACTGGGATTTGACTGGGTTTCTGGTCAGCATAACCTAGGTCCTTAGTTAAGGATCCTTCTCCACCATGCAGGGCTAGGTTCAAACAATGCATTATAGTTTATCCTCACAGTTTCCATAATTGAACACAATTTTCTCATGGGATAAAAAATTGGACTAGGCCCATAACTGAATAGAAAGGAACTGAACTAGCTCCAGAATTGAGATACAAGCTGGAATCAGTTTGGTTCACTTAGTTGCCACAATTAACCACTTGCTCCTCCAATTCCCTCAATTCCTTCAATTTTCCCCTTTTGATTCATGGGGAAATGGGCAGCCCATTCCCTCCATGGATCATTTATCTATAGGCCAAATCTATAAGTTTTCTCATATATTCATAATCAGAATTGCATAAGTCAGGTTACATATCAAACTACTTGGAGGACTTACAATGGATTAATTCTAATAGGGAAGATTTACATGTCACCAAGGTAACCAAGAAAACTTAAACATAAACATAAACACCATGAAACAAAAGACCAGAGGAATACAGTAATGATTGTTAATATTCACTGACATCAAATCTTCTTGTAGCCTAGTAACCCATTCCCAACGTCTATTTAATCAGCACATTTTGAGTCCAAGATGTCTCATGAAGTCATCTGGTCCTGGAACATCTTCTCTTAGACATTCTGGAATAGACTTTATTCACAGGACACCTCTTAAGGGGGCTCTACTCTTTGGTTCCAAATCACTTGTAGAGATTCCTACATAATTCTGCTAAAATCTGCCAGTAACAAGACTTAACACAATTTAGTACAATCTCTTAAATTTGGTTCTCCAAACCTGATATTTCAGAGAATTTCAGTTGTTGTTAATTTCTTTACCTAAACTCTATGAGAATCTTTTTTTAAAAAAAATTAATGTGTGTATAACTTGTAAAATGAACTTTTCTGTCTTTTAAAATTATCAGATACTTTAAAAATGGAAAATAATCTTACTTCCTTTACAATTTTATGTGTAAAATCCTTAATCAAATTTTGAGAATTTATTACTAAAACATACAACCTAAATTTCCATACTAAATACATTTGGAAGGCAATCACAAACATATGTATATAGTTCTGAGAGAAAACAGTCTAATCATGTTAATTTCTCAAAACTTGCTACTCCACTTATTTGGAAAACCTTTATATTACATCTTTGTCTTATTACTTTGTCTAATTTACCTTTTAAAAAATATATTTATTTTTAGTTTTCAAAATTCACTTCCATAAAATGTTGAGTTTTGAATTTTGTCCTCCCCCCAAGACAGTGTGCAATCTGATATAGGTTCTACATATACATTCATGTTAAACATATTTTCACATTAGTCACAATGTAAAGAAGAACTAGAACTAATGGGAGGAACCACAAGAAAGAAGAAACAAAACAAAAGAAAAGGAGAGCAAATAATGTGCTTTCATCTGCATTCATACTCTGAAGTTCTTTCTCTGGATGTGGATAGTATTTTCCACTGTGAGTCTTTTGGAGTTGTCTTAGGTCCTTGCATTGCTAAGAAGAGCTAAGTCTATCAAGGTCAGTGGCTGTTACTATATACAATGTTCTCCTGGTTCTGCTCATTTCACTCAGCATCAGTTCATATAAGTCTTTCCAGGTTTTTCTGAAGTCTGCCTTCTCATCATTTTTTATAGCACAGTAGTATTCCATTGCATTCATATACCACAACTTGTTCAGTCATTCCCCAATTGATAGACATCCCCTCAATTTCCAATCCTTTGCCACCACAAAAAGAACTGCTACAAATATTTTTGTACATGTAGATCCTTTTCCCTTTTTTATGATCTCTTTGGGATACAGACCTAGAAGTGGTATTGCTGGGTCAAAGGGTATGCACAATTTTATCTATGGTAACTTTTTAGCAGGATGTAGTTTCCTTCCTTATCTCTTTTAATTAGATCTATTTTTGTTTTTGCTTTGAGATCAGGATTGCTACCCCTGCTTTATTTTACTTCAGCTGAAGCATAATATATTCTGCTCTAGCCTTTTACCTTTACTCTTTATGTATACCTCTGTTTCAAATGAGTTTCTTTTAAACAACATAGGATTATTGTTCTTAATCCACTCTGCTATCTGCTTCTGTTTTATCGGAGAGTTCATCCCATTCGTATTAAGCTATTATTACTGTCTATGTCTTTCTCTCCATCCTATTTCCATCCCACTTCCCACCCCCTACCCCTGTTTATGCTTTTCCCTTTCCCTCCTCCCTAGAGTTTTGATGCCTCCCTTCTATCAGACCCCTCCCTTTTCTTTGCCTTTACACTCAGCTTCTTCCCTCCCTTCTATTAACCCCTCCCTTTTCTTTCCCCTCCTACTTCCTATAGGGTAAATTCAATTTCTATACTTGATTATGTTTTTCCTTCTTTGAGTCAAATCTGATGAGAGTAAGGTTCAAACAATACTCATCTTCAATCTTTCCCTCTACTAGAATAGGTTTTTATGCCTTTTCATGTGATATAATTTACCATTGTCTGCTCTCCTTTCCTCTTCTACCAGTACAATCCCTTTTTATCACTTAATTAGATTTTTTTTATCACATCAAAGTCAACTTACACCCACACCCTCTGTCTATATATACCCCTTTAAAATGGCATAATAACAATACAATTCTCAAGCATTACAAGTATTGTCTTCCCTTGTAAGGATGTAAAATTTGCCCTTATTAATAATATGTTGTTGTTTTTTTCTTTTCTGTTTACCTTTTTATGCCTCTCTTGAATCTTGCATTTGAAGATCAAATTTTCTGTTGAGCTCTGGTCAGGAAGGTTTAGAAATCCCCTATTTCATTGAATATCCATCTCCTCCCCTGAAAGATTATGCTGAATTTTGCTGCGTAGTTGATCTTAGTTGTAATCCAAGATCCTTTGCCTTATGGAATATCGTATGCCCTCCAATCTTTTAATGTAGAAACTGCAAGGTCCTGCATAATGCTGATTGTGGATCTGCGATATTTAAATGGATTCTTTCTGACTACTTGCAATATTTTCTCTTTTACGTGATAATTGTGGAATTTGACTACAATATTCCTTGGCATTTTCAATTTGGGATCTCTTTCAGAAGGTGATGGTAGAATCTTTCAATGTCTATTTTACCTTCTGGTTCTAGGACCTCAGGGAAATTTTCCTTGATTTCCTGAACAATGCTGTCTAGGCTTTTTTCTCATCATGGTTTTAGGTAGACCAATAATTTTTAAATTGTCTCTCTTGGATCTGTTTTCCAGGTTTTACCAATGAGGTATCTTACATTTTTCTTCTATTTTTTCATTCTTTTGTTTCTGTTTGACTGATTCTTGATATCTCATAGAGATATTAGCTTCCTCTTGCCCAATTCTAATTTTTAACAAATTGTTTTCTTCTATTAGATTTTGGATCTCCTTTTCCATTTGGCCCATTTTACTTTTTTTTTAAGAACAAGGCAATTTATTAATGAATCTGGTGTGGTTTGTCCTAATGTTTCTTGTTGGCAGCTGCCACCTGTTTAGCAATTTTGTCCAGGTCTTTTTGTCCCTGAGGTGTCAGCTTCCAGCCCCCATCCTTGTCCTTCTCCACCATCCTCCAAGGCCTGTAGGACCCTCCAGGCCACATTCTTGGGGCCCTGGCTGAAGTGGCTGGGCATGACCCCATGCTGGCGCCCACCATAGATCTTGGTCACAGAGCCCACACCAGCACCGCTGCAGAAGTACAGGTGCCGGGCAGTGGAGGCCACCTGCTTGCAGAACCAGTTCTCGTTGTAGGGCACTAGTTCCTTATGCTTGGCCAGCTTGACTGTGTCCACCCATTTGGGGACTTTCAGCTTCCCTGACTTTTTTAGGAAGGTAGCAGGTACCACACGAACTCTTGCTGGTTCATGTCCTTCACCATGACTTCAGGCATCATGCACACTCCATGTGGCCAGCCAAGGGAAAGCCCCCATTTTACTTGTTAAGGAGTTCTTCTCTTCAGTGAGTTTTTTTTTGCATCATTTTCCATCTGGCCAATTCTACTTTCTAAGGACTTGTTTTCTATAGTCCTTCCTTTTCCAAGTTATTGACCCTTTCTTGCATTCCTCTCATTTCTCTTCCCAATTGTTCTTCTACCTCTCTTATTTGACTTTTAAAATCCTTCTTGAGCTCTTCCAAGAAGGCTTTTGGGGTTTGAGACCAGTTCATATTCCTCTTTGAGGTTTGAGATGTGGGTATATTGACAATGTTATTCTCTTCTGAATTTGTGCCTTGGTCTTCCCTGTCCCCATAATAAGAATCTGTGGTCATTGTTCATTTCTACTTTTTGCTCATGGTGTTTGCCTAAATATCTGGCTTTTAGAGTTGAGCTCTCCTGCTGGAGCACCAAGGGCACTGAGACAAGCTTCTTGTTGTAGGAGCCCAGGACCTGGTCACTGACTTTGTGTGCTGCAGCCTCAGGTGCTGGCAGCTATTGGGGTCTGGCAGCTTACCTGTTGCTGAGTTGGAGTCAGCAACTCTGATGCTCTTGGGGTGGGGGTAGGGGTGGGAATCTGGCCCCTCAGGGATGGCTGCTTGCCCAGGCCTTGCACTTGAATGTCTGACTGCTGGAGGATGTCTGCCAGCCTGGAGCTGTGCCTCCTGGAGTTGTGCTGAAGCATCAGATTTTGGCATGCAGGAGCACATGTTTGTTTTCCAAGCTGGTGTCTACTGATTCCCCTGCCTATGCTGAGGTGCTCCGGGAAGGGCATGGGGTGGGTGTCCTGGTGTTAGCACTTGCCTGCTCTACCACCCTGGGGCTCATGATCTCCCCCTGGTTTGCTGAGGTGAGGCTTCCTACTGGTTTGCTGGGACACCTCCCATCCTGTACTTCTCTCCTCCCGGAGTGAAAGGTACAGCTACAAGACTGCTGTACCCCATCTTTCTGTAGGCTCAACTGTTCCAGGGTTTTTCTTGGGGTGATATTTTCTGGACTTTCAAGAGGCCCATAAGGGAGGGTGAGAGTGACTTATTTCTTATTCCACCATCTTGGCTCCCAGAAGCCTAATTTACCCTTTTGAAGGATATTATCCCTATATCATAATTTGACCACAAATACAAATTAAATTGTAATATTTTTCATACTTGCATCCAATTATAGAAATCCAAAAATGTTCCAGTATCAATCTATTAACAGATTTAGTATTGTACTTAAACAATATCTACTACTCACCTGCTTTATTATAGAAATTTGCTATGAAAAGAAAAAGAGGGACATCATTTTAACAATGTCAAGACTCATCCCCTCAAAGGCACAGACTGACCAAAGGGGAAAATATCCCTTAGCTCTGTTTGATTCTAGGTACAAGTCATAACTGATTGCTACAATCATGTAGTCACAGGGTATCAAAAGCAAGGCTCAGGATTAACCAGGTGGGAAAATTTCCTGTTCAGAAAGGAAATAGTTTTACTATTGGCTGCATGACAATTCAGACAACAAAAACTCAAAACAAGAGTAATATATACCTCAAATAGAAAAATTTCATTAACCACAACTTATGGCTTAAATATTATCAGTTTTCTCATGTTTGTCTTATAGTTGCATTTCTTTTATCCTTTACTTATACATTAAAACTAAACACATTCTGGGGTTTCAGGCTTACAGTAAATACCTGATAATTGACTCATATTAACATATTACATATTGAGCATGTCAATTTATTAAACAATGCATGCCAATTGCCCAACAAATCAGGACTACATCCCATATGAAAAACAGTATTTTTAAAAAACAGAAAGAAGAAAAAGTCTGCATAATTGTTCAATACAACAACAAAAAGTCTGAAAATATGTGCAATGTATAACACTTGTGGACTTCTCTCCTCTTCCAAGGGGTTGGGTCAGAGTGTCTTCTCATAGCTCTTCTTTTTCACCATGATTGTTCTTTATAATCTGCAAGATTTAGTTTTGATTTTTTTTTGGTGTAGTTGGGTTTTTTTTCCAGTTTACATTGTTTTAGTCATGTATATATTGTTTTTCTTGGCTTTGCTTACTTCACTCTGTATCAATTCATATACTTTGCTCTCTGCTTCTTTTTATTCATCATATCTGTTATTT
The DNA here is from genome assembly GCF_028583685.1 of Petaurus breviceps papuanus. Classification (NCBI taxonomy): domain Eukaryota; kingdom Metazoa; phylum Chordata; class Mammalia; order Diprotodontia; family Petauridae; genus Petaurus; species Petaurus breviceps. Next base: position 3,448,051 of record NW_027187380.1, read on the forward strand.
CATAGTAATATTCCATTAAAATTCCATTGTAGTCACATACCACAATTCATTTAGCCATTCCCCAATTGATAGGCATCTTCTTTGTTTCCAATTCTTTGCTATCATAATAAATGCTGCTAATAATATTTTTGTGTATGTGAGGACTTTCTTCTTATCAATGACCACCTCCTTGGGGTATAAACTTAGTAATGGAATCTCTGGGTCAAAGAATATGAATGTATTAGTCCATTTATTTACATAATTCCGAAATGCTTTCCATAATGGTTTTAACAGTATTAAAACAATAATTATCTACTCTCCATCTTTATCTTTCATTAACTAAGTTTCTGTACTAATTGAGTTTGTGAAAATGTAAACACAATTCCCTCCATTCAGTGGACAGAGGATTAATTAAATTGTAGAAATTAAAGATATCAGTTGTTTAAAGGAAACCTTGCCAGAAGTAATCCATCCTATAAATGTATTTGGAGGCAAATTTCTGATGACAAGTCAGTTAGAAAACAGTCAACTTAAAATATTGAAATAATAAATAAAACTGAAAATTGTGGTATTATGAAATTCTGTCAAAATGAAATATAATATTGTAATGACTAGGTCTATAGAAGTGTGGTAATCTTCATGAATTCTATGAAAAGGAAAGATGGATGACAATAATTTCAGTATTTATCTCATACTATCCAGATTAAGAGAAGGATACTATGATTTTAGATAATTAGTTCTCTAGAAAAGAAAGGCAAACCATCCATTTATCCCCAAAGAATATCCAGTTGCTTTGATCCAATTCATTATTTATACTGCAGTTTTCTCATTGATAATTTACTTACTTGAGCATCTCCAACCTAGCCATCCAGCTTTGTTGTGTACTACTTCCCTTCACACATGCTGTGTTGTGGGCTAACCAAGCTACTTGAAGGTCTCTGAGTTTACCCTGTCCTTCGATGGCTCTGTGACCATTATATCCCATGTCTGGAATGGTTTCTCTCTACATGAACCTTTGCCTGCTTAAAAACTTCCCCTCAAGACCCAGTTAAGAATCTCCCTTTTCTATGAAACCTTCTGTAATCCTCACATATAAATTATCTCTTCTTAGCAAATCTACACACACATTTATTTCATCTTCCCTTATCCCCATTAGATTATAAGCTATTCAGGGGCAGGGACTATGCCCTGTTTTATATTTATATATAAATACAATATACAAAATATTTATGATTATCATACATAATTATATGCAACAATTTATAATTACATATGCATATATATGTATATATATGTGTGTGTGTATGTGTACACACACACACACACACACATACACTCATACTTCAAGTCCCAACTTTGTTCATGCTGACCATATCTAGTCCATCCCATTCACTTTATTTTTTTGGTTCCCAAATTGTGGCTGCTTGCTTCTGGTACTAGCTTGCCCAAGATAAAGCCAAACCAAACACCAAGGGAGCATCCTACCATGCCTTAACCCATTCTTCTGGCTTAAATCCTGGAGTGTCCAGGGCCAAACAGACATTATCTGTGATTAAAATTAATAAATTGGCATTGTAGGTTGTAAATCAATCTTTTTTGAATTGGGTTAGTGTCAGTACATTAGCCAGGGTCTCACCCAGTGTCTAATCACAGTTCCTGGCCCAGAATAGCCACTTGATGAATCCTCAGGGATGGATCATTTGATCATGTCTGGATAAATGGATTATGGCACATTTCTGAGTCTGAAACTAAGGTTGAAAGCATGACAGAGATATTAGTCCATATAGAGATATTAATCGACTTTCCAAAATTATTATATCACCACATCCTATCCCCTCAAGATAAATGTTTCTTCACTGCAACTAATCCTACCATTTCATTTTTTTTTTATGTTTTGCCTTGAAAACTGTAGATTTGCCAACATTTCTGTGGAAAGGAATGCTGCAAAATTAAAAGCACTGTGTCTTTAGACATAGGAAGGAGCTCCTCTGAACCATAGGAATGGAATGGCTTATTTCACTTTGTGGGGCTAAAATCTCACTTGGTGTTCTTTCATTAGGTCATAAGATCTTTGAAGGCCAAGACTGGAGTTTTGGATTTAAATAGTAGGATAGCACCTCAACCAAATGGGATTGGAGGGTCAGAGAAGCCACTCCACTGTTCTTTGCTTCTTGACTTTAGAATATAAGGGAAAGGGTGTGTTTTGATAAATAACAATCATATTCCCTCCCTCTCCCTTTATCTCTCTCCTCAGTGGCTTCTCTACAGAGTGAGATGGAAAACTTGACGTTGCGTCTATTCTACCTGCAAAATATAGACCAGGATGTACGAGATGATATCAGTGTAATGAAACAAGTGGTAAAGAAAGCTGAAGTTGAGAAGCTGAATGCAGAACTTGAAAAGAAAAAACAGGTATTTAGCAATTTGAACATATATGTAACTATTACTATTTCATATATGTAATTTACTAAGGAAGGCTTAAGTTTGTTAATAACATGACTCCTGCAGAGAAGAGCTGTTGATCTCACTGGACTGGTCTGGTTTGATGGATTTGAGACAAATATCACATACTAGATGTTCCTTCTCACCTGGATTATAACCCCATTCTGAATCTTAATGACCCAATGTCTCCTTTAGGAAATATGTCTATATTGTATGTCTTCTCTTCTAATTTTTCAGGACCTCTATGTGGACCGGCTCACTAGGAATGCTAGCCAGTTAGAAGAGCATATTGCTTTATATGAAGCTCAATTAGCTGCCCAGTGTGAAGACACAAAAACTGTGAGACAAGCAGTGGGTGAGGTAAGAAATCATACAGTGCTTTTAAACTCTCATATGTATGTGGTCCTTATAAGCACTGAATTTTAACTCAGAGATCCTCAATTCAAATCCTGATTCTGCTACTTACTACTTCTGGACCCTGGACAGATTGCTTAAATTTTTCTGGGTTTCAGTTTCCTTATCTGTAAAATAAGGAGATTGAATTAGATGACCTCTAAAGTCCCTTCTAGCTCCTATACCATAAACATATATTGCCTTTTTTTAAAACATTTTTATTATAAATTTATTTTAAATTTAAATTCTAATACTTAAATCCACAATAAGAAAAGAAAAAGAAATACAAACTTAAATACAAAATAAGAGAAAAAAAAGCATTGCCATCTGCACAGCAAAATGTAAGAGGGGATTCAAAATATACAGCAATAAATTTCCATTTCAAGAAAGCCTATATAATAAATACTATACATTGTGTTCAGAGCTGTCTGTCTTTTCTTTGCTTCCTTGTAAGTTTTCTTTTGTTCTCTGCTGTGCACTTTTAACTTTCTTCTTTTTTCCCCTTTCTTCCTCTACCCCAAGAAGGCTACAGTTAAGTGTGGATATGTGTAAAATATGCACATACACACAAATATACATATACATACAAACATATACACAAAGATATAAATTTGCACATATACATTCATATACTTAGATATCTATAATTGTACTCATATGTAGACATATATATTCATATGCATCTATGTAAGACCATGCTATACTTATTTGTCCTCTGTTTCTCTGAGGGTAGATAACCTCTTCCTTCATAAGTCCAAATCTTTCCATATTTTCCTAAGTCCAAAACATACATGCTTAATAATTTTTTGCCCTCCCAATCAGATAGTAAGATCTTATGTGGCAAGAATTTGGATTATTTTCTTTTGTATCATTGTACCTAGCACAGTGCCCTATATGTAAGAAGAATTCAATAAATATGTGTTAATTATAGAATTTGTGTGTTGGAAGAGTCCTCAGTGGTCATCTAGTACAATCCATACATGAGAGGCCTCCCTGGTATAATATACCTGATAAATAGTTATCTAGTTTCTACTTGAAGACCCCCAAGTAAAAGGAGCTCACTCTCTTCCAAAGAAGCCTATTCCTCTTTTGGACAGCTCTAATTATTAGGAGGTTTTTCCTAAAGCAATGGATGGACATTGCAAAGAGGAAAATTAGGCCACTCAAAACAAATCAAATCCCTCTTCCATGTGACGGCTCTTCAAATACTTCATTATAGCTAACATCCACTCACTCCCAAATCTCCTCCAAGCTAATCATGACCATTGCTTCAAACAATCCTCATATGACATGGACTCAAGGGCTTTCACTATCCTGTTTGCTTTCTGGATATTCAAAAGTGAACACAGGACTCAAGAGGAGGTCTCAACAAGGGAAGAAGAGAGAATATGCAAATTATAAGTCAGTAATCTTGACTTCAATTCCTAGAAAAATTCTAGAATGAAACAGTAAAGAGATTATTGGTGAAAATCTAGATAGGTAAGCAGGGATTACAAAAATCCAGTATGGCTTCATCAAGAACAAGTCATGCCATAATTACCTAAATTCCTCTTTTAGCAGTAAGTGAGGGGAAAGCTGTTTGTATTATTTACACTGATTGTAGGAAATCTTTTGATAAGTGTCTCATACTATTCCCGTGGAAAAATGTAGAGATGCTGAATTGATGCTAATACTATCCAGATGGATTTGGAATGGGTTGGATGGTTTAAAAAATAGTCATTAATGGCAAGTATTTTTTGATGGAGGAACCCAGAGGTCTGTTATTGGCCCTATGCTGTTTTAATATTTTTATCAGTAACTTGGATAAAGGCATCAGTCATATGTTCATCAAACTTGCAGATGACATGAAACTGGGAGAATAGCAAAACATTATTTTTGCTATTTGTCTGGGTAACAGAGTCAGGATTCCAAAGGACTTTGATAGCCACAGGGTATGAGGCAAAGGAACATACTGTATTCTTTAGGACATTCCATTTCTTACTGTTCAGAGGAATTCCTCATTATTTGTTGGGCTCTGAAAATGCCTGAAAGGAAATAGTCTCTGCTTTCAAGAAGATTATTGTTTTATAGGGAGGACGATAAGTACATGTGTAAGTATATATAAAACAATAAAAAGAGCATAAATACAAAGTATTTAAATAAAAGGTAGTTAGGAAGGGAGGGCATCAGTAGCTAGGGAATCAGAAAAGGATTCATAAAGAAGATAGAGAAGTTTTCTATGAAGTAGAAGTGGAGTGCATTACAAGCATGGGAGATGATCAGTGCAAAGGCATGAGGATGGGAGATGAAGGGCTACTTATGAGCATCAGAGAGAAGGCCAGTTTGACTGGATCATAGATTGTGGAAGGGGGAAATAATTTCTAGTATGCCTGGGGCCAGGTTGCGTAGGGCTTTAAAATCTAAACAAAGGTGTTTAGATTTTATACAAAAGGTAATATGAAGTCACTAGAGTTTATTAAGTAGCAGAATAACATGGTCAGATCAGCATTCAAGGAAAAGTGCTTTGGCAGCTATGTGGAGGGTAGACTAGAGTGGTGAGAGACTAGAGGCAGAAAGACCAGATAAAAAACTGTGGCAATAATCTAAGCAAGAGGACCTGAACTAAGGTGGTCATGGAAGCAGATAAGAAGGGGCTGGATTTGAGAGATTTCATGGAGGTGGAAATGGCAAGAGATGGCAACTCATTGGATATATGGGGGAAGAGTGAGAAGGGAAGGGGAATGTCAAAGTTACAAACCTAGAGAAAATAGTGGTGTCCTGAACAGGTACAGGGAAGTTTGGAGAAAGGCTGTAATTTGAAGAAAAGATGGGGTTCTATTTTGTAGAAGTTGAGTTTGTACTATTTCCCACACAAACAGTTTAAAATATCTAATAAAAAGGTAGTGATGCAGGACTAAGGGAGGGGAGACTGGGATTGGATAAACTGATCTGTGAGGCATCTGCAAAGAAATGATAATTAAGCCTGTGGGAACTGATAAGGTCACCTAGAGAAAGTAGAGAGAGTAAAAAAGAGAGCTCAAATCAGAATCTTGGGGAACCCCCACAGTTAGAGACTATGATGGATTTTGATGAGCCAGAGAAGGAGATTGAGCAGGGTAACACAAATAGGAGGAGAAACAGAAGAGAGTGGAATATGTAAGAGTTCAGAATGGTTATTTGGTTATTTGTTTATTTCCACTTTATTCTTAGGTAAAGTGAACATCCAAACTCTGTAAATTAAACTTCCTGTCTCCTGATGCTATCTCTTTATTGTAGGCCTGCACAGAAATAGACTCTATCAACTTGGAGAAAAAGCAGCTGTTACAGAATTGGTCAACTAGTTTGGTGGGAATGAAACACCGAGATGAAGCCTACACTGCTATCTTAGAAGCACTCAGGTATGGGGACAGGCAACAGGCAGAGGAAGAATACACATCAATCTATTTATGTTGTCTTGGTAGGGATTAGGACTAAGAAATGACAGATCTCCTCTATCAAGGTAAGGCACTTGCTTCTCTATTAACCTAACAAAAACTCCTGTTACACTCAGGGCCAATATTGGCAGTTGTTGTTTAGTCATTTTTCAATTGTGTCTGACTGTTCATGACCCCATATTGGGGGTCTTCTTGGCAAAGATATTGGAGTGATTTGTCATTTCCTTCTCCAGCTCATTTTATAGATGAGGAACTGAGGCAAACAGGGTTAAATGGCTTGCCTAGGGTCACACAGCCAGTAAGTGTCTAAGCCAGATTTGAACTCAAGAAGATGAGTCTTCCTGATTCTAGGCCTGGCACTCTATCCACTGTGCCACCTAGCTGCCCTCACACTGGCAGTATTATGGTAGAAAAGACACCTTAACTCTATCCTGCTCTGTAAATATCACAAAATGGCCTTCTCACATTGGTAACCACCTTACTACTCCTCTCCCTGTTGGTGAGTTCCTCCATGGAATATTCATTTGAACAAATACCCCTGCCAACCATGCTCACTTCTAACCCAGCTTAGCCCTTGGCCCTCCAGCTTACTTTCCACTTTGCTACCTCCTTGCTTTACAGGTTCTTTTTATAGGTCCTATTCTACCCCTAGGTAGAATATAAGCTACCTAAGGGCAAAGGCTGTCCTTTTTGTTCATGCATATATTCCCAGAATTTAGTGTAGTGCCTGGCATATAGAAAGTGCCAAATGAATACTTTTAACTAATCTTATCTAAATATAAAAATAATTCTCATCTACCAAACAAAATATTAAGTAATATGGTTATATACACATATCTATATATAGATGGATGTGTGTGTGTGTATAGTCTAGTGAGTAGTCAATAGAGGGTACTAACTCTTTTGATTCCTTCTGTAATAGGATCTCCCAAGACAAAAGACTGTACATGTAGAAATATTATTTGGTGTTAGGTTGGGAAGGGTGGGGCTGGACAAAGTCTTCCTAAATGTTTCTCTTTATTGATACAGTAAAGACAGTAGCATAAGGTCATCATTACTTGACAGACTGACATACTCACTTTCCCATGGCAGTGATGTGTTCATTATTATTCGTTTTTTCTTTCTCCCTCAGACTTCCTCTCTTTGTAGCTCTCTTCCTGTCATTCTGGCTCTCTCTCTGCTTTTCCCTTCCACCCATTTGTTTTTTTTTTCTGCATATGCTAATTAGATAGCTATACAAAAATAATTATAATATGATGTAATATATTCTTATTCAGGACTACCACTTATTGTAAGAGGAAGAAATGGACAGCTGGCAGAAACACATTATGGATACATTCTGTCAGGTTCTGGACTATAAAATACAGCCTGACCTTGCACAATTTTTCTGGGCTTAGTCTTTTCTAATTTTAAATTCTAGGTAGAATTTCAGCCCAGTATTTCTAGCTGCAGCCTAGCCCCCTACAACCTTAGTCCCTGGCAGTGACGATTTCATCCCACCTAGCAAGTCCCCACAGAGAAAATCCGTATAATTGGTTTCCAAGATTTCATTCATTTTTGAGTTCTTTAAAAGTGCATACTGTGCATAATCAGCAAAATGCTTTCATACACAAATTTCCTAGGAGGATTAAAAGAGGGAAAACATACTCATTTGGGGAAATAAAGCTTTTCTTTTGATTTCATTTCTACCATCTGTTTGATACCTTCATATTTATTCATTCTCTTTGTTTTAATCTCTGAACTGAGAGGAATGAAAAAGCCTCATTGTTATTTCTCTTTTCTCCCCAAATCATTGAGTTTCTGATAAGGTTCTATTTGGGAATGTTTGTGTATTTTTTTTTTATTTCATGATTCTAGGGGAGCACGCCAAAGTATACTTTTGGGGACAAATAATGACTATGGTCAACTGACATTTGTAAGATAAAGAAACTAGGGAAAAATTTCCCCAGGAAAACAGATTCTTATAGTTAGAAAGGACCTCAGGGATCTTCCAGTCTAGTGGTCTCTAAAATTTTTTGATTGCATACACCATCAGTAAAAAATTTTTGAGCACACAGCTCCAATTAGTGTATATTTGATTACTTGTATATTATTTACATGTACTATTATAGTAATAATCATGTACATTATGCAACTAACCAAATTGGAAATTAAAAATGATAATATAAAGATGAAATAATATTTCAAAAATGCTTAACAAAAGCCCTATCTTCTATAAGAAGCCCTTCCTGGTCCTTCTTAATTTATTGCCCTTCCTCTGAGATTACCCCCAACTCATCCAGTATATATATCTTGTTTGCACATAGTTGTATACATGGTGTCTTCCCTTTTAGAATGTGGACTTCTTGAGAGCAAGGACTATTTTTTGCCTTTCTTAACTAATGCCTAACACACTAAGCACTTAATAAATACTATTTTGATTGACTCATCAATAATATTTTATTCATTAGTTATATAAAAAATCTTTTTTCTTAAACTAAAAAGATTATTAATCTTTTTAGTGAGAGCAATGTGATTGAATATGCTTCATTATTTTTTAAAATGTTGGTATAATGCTTTGCGATAGAATTATTTGAAAGTCAGGTTATAAGTTCAGTTTATTTTGAAACTTGGTCTTAATAATTGGGTAGAATATATGTTATTGGGCCATGTACTATAAAGATGGCTGGCCTATGTATGGTATGGATAGATATCTGATCTGAGATCTGACCCATTCTGTCATCAAAGAAGAGGCAAATTGAAAGAATCTTGAAGAAAGTATCCAAAACTCATAAGAATGGAATACTTCAGGGGGAGGCTAGGTGGCTCAGTAAATAGAGCACCAGTCCTGGAGTCAGGAGAACCTGAGTTCAAATTCAGCCTCAGACAACTTAACACATACGCACACAAACTAGCCATGTGACCTTGGGCAATCCACTTAACCCCAATTTCCCTACTTTCCCCCTCCAAAAAAAAAAGAGTGGAAGACTTCAACAGACATATTGATATGCTCACTGAACATTAAAATATCCCCAAAGTCAGCTGGACAAAACAGACTCCTGCAGCCTTGAGTGGTGTGGCCCTGCGGAAGAGGACAGTTCTGTTTAAATGTGTCACGTTCTATAAATGGAGTAAATATTCTATAAATTACAGTATCCATCATTTTGGAGAGTAAGAGGATGGCTGTTCTGGCAGCATCAGCAATCTAGCAAGGAGAAGCAAGTGGTGGCTAAGCAGTCTCTCCTTCGCCTTTCGCTCCCCTATGTACAGGACCAGCATCGGTATCTGTAACCCAGCGACGGGTGAGGGGGGCTCAGGATGACAGCCCCCCCCGCGGCTGTTCTCAGGATGGGCGGTGGCAGAGGCGGTGGCGATGGGGCTAGAGGTGCTGGGGGCAATCAGCAAACAATGCCTCACCCAACTCTGTACTTCCCAAGCTACGTGAAGGCTGGCAAACTCTACCTTGGAGTCTTTGGTCATTAAGAGATGCCATTAGCCCGGTTTGTTGGTTACTACTAGCCCAACAAATTGATCATGCTCAGAATGTCTCTCTGTTTACCTTCATTTTCAAATGTGATTTACTCTTTTGTCATCTTTTCTAGTCTGATGAGTTTGAGATGGAACCCCAGAGCTACTTTAATTTGAATGAATGAATGAAAAAAATAATTTATTAAGTGCTTACCATGTACAAAATGTTTTGTTAAGCTCCAGGGGTACAAAGAGAAAAATTAGACAGTTTGCTCTCAAGGAGTGCACATTTGAATAGAGGAGACAATACATGTGGAAGCTTTTAGCTACTAGTCTAATGGAAAGGTCTCACAATTTTTAGGGTATATCAGCAAAACAGAAATTAATCTTAGTTGTTTAATGTCATTTCTTTTTTTAAAAATTTATTTATTTACTTTTAGTTTACAACATTCGGTTTCACAATCTCTTTTCTTATTCTTTTGCTTTTTGCTTTTTGGACGGGGGTAGGGCAGGGCAATTGGGGTTAAGTGACTTGCCCAAGGTCACACAGCTAGTAAGTGTTAAGTGTCTGAGACCATATTTGAACTCAGGTCCTCCTAACTCCAGAGCCAGTACTCTATTCACCGTGTCACCTAGCCGCCGCCCCCACAATCTTTTGAGTTCCAAATTTTCTTTCCCTCCCTTTCCTCCCCCCTTACCTCCCATGGTTGCATGCAATCAAATATAGTTTCTACAAATATCTTCACATTAAACATTAGTCAAATTGTAAAGAAGGATTATAACCAATGGAGTGAACAATGAGAAAGAAAAAACAAAACAAAACAGAAAGAGAGAGAGAACAAGTAGTTTGCTTCAAATCTGCATTCAGACTCTGTAATTCTTTCTCTGAATGTGGATGTCCCTTTCCATCATGAGTCTTTTGGAGTTGTCTTATAACCTTGCATTGCTGAGAGGAGCCCAGTCTATCAAAGGTAGTCGTCACAGATACAATGTGTCTGTAATTGTGTATAGAGTTCTTCTGGTTCTGCTCTCCTCACTCACCATCAGTTTATATGTCTCTCTGGATTATTATGAAGTCCATCTGCTCCTCATTTCTTATAGCACAATAGTATTCTATTACATTCATATACCACAACTTGTTTAGCCATTCCCCAATTGATGGGCATCGCCTTGATTTCCAATTCTTTACTACCACAAAAAGAGCTGCTATAAGTATTTTTATACAAATGCGTCCTTTCCCCACTTGTATGATCTCTTTGGGATACAGCCCTAGAAGTGGTATTGTTGGGTCAAAGAGTATGCACTTATTTGCAGCCCTCTGGGCATAGTTCCAGATTGCTCTCCAGAATGGTTGAATCAGTTCACATCTCCACCAACAATGCATTAGTGTTCCAATTTTTCCACATCCTCTCCAGCATTTATCATTTTCCTGTTTTGTCATCTTAGCCAATCTGACTGGTGAGATGTGGTACCTCAGAGTTGTTTTGATTTGCATTTCTCTAATCAGTAGTGATTTAGAGCATTTTTTCATATACTTAGAGATTGTTTAATTTTTTCCTCTGAAAACTGCCTGTTCATATCCTTTGACCATTTATCAATTGGGGGATGACTTGTATTCTTATAGATTTTACTCAGTTCTCTGTATATTTTAGAAATGAGACCTTTATCAAGGATACTTGTAAAAATTCTTTACCAATTTTCCACTTCCCTCTTAATCTTGGTTATTTTGGCTTTATTTGTACAGAAACTTTTCAATTTAATGTATTCAAAATTATCCATTTTGCATTTCATAATGCTCTCTAACTCTTGTTTATTTTGGTATATGGTGTAAGGTATTGGTCTATGCCCAGTTTCTGCCCTACTGTTTTCCAATTTTCCCAGCAGTTTTTGTCAAATAGTGAGTTCTTAGCCCAAAAGCTGGGATCTTTGGGTTTATCAAACAGTACGTCACTATAGTCATTGACTGCTGTGTCTCGTGTACCCAATCTGTTCCATTGACCCACTGCTCTATTCCTCAGCCAGTACCTGCTTTATAATAGAGATTAAAATCTGGTATGGCTAGGCCCCCTTCTTTAGTATTTCTTTTCATTAATTCTCATGATATTCTGGACCTTTTGTTCTTCCAAATGAATTTTGTTACTATTTTTTCTAGCTCTATAAAATATTTTTGATAGATTAATTGGTATGGCTTTAATGTCATCTCTACTGATAAAATGATATTATTTCCTGATGTTGAACTATTTAATAATGCCGAGGACTTTGGTGACAAGAATTTTCTTTTCTGGGTCTTCAGTTACAGTGGATGTAGCATCTTCAAGAGCAGCTGTCAGATGGCTAGCAGGGTTGTACTGAAAGCAGGCTGGAGGTCAGGGTGGTGCTGATACTTACAGGGCTCTTGTGCCTATCTGACTGTTGGTGGCATGTGGGTATCAGTTGCTGTTTGTGATGAGGAGGAAGGTGGGCTCCTTCTCTGCAATGATTTCTTCCCTCAGTGATAGCTATGGGAGATGGACTGGGCACAGGGGCACTGCTACTCTCAAAGAATATTGGGTACAGTGTCAGGGGCAATCCCATTAGGGTCTGAGGGTAGATGATGGTGGCAGTGGTTTGACTTTACTGACACATATATATGTTTATCTAATTATTAGTGATTTAGAGCATTTTTTCGTGATTGTTGATAACCTGAATTTCTTCATTTGAAAACTGTTTGTTCATTTTCTTGGCCATTTATCTATTGAAAAATGTCTTAGTCTTATAAATTTGAATGTTTCTATATGCCTTATATAAATGAGAACTTTATTACAGAAATTTGCCACAAAGATTTTTTCTCAATTACCTGTTTTCCTTCTAATTTTATTGGTAGAATTGTTCATGCAAATTGTTCATTAGGTTTATAAAATCAAAATTGTCCATGTTATCTTGTATCTCTATTATGAATTTTTTCTCTATCCATAGATCCAAAAGGTAATTTCATCTTTGCTCCTCTGATTTTTTTTTTATGATGTGACTTTTTTGTTTGTTTGTTTGTTTTGCTTTTTTTTGGAGGGCAATTGGGGATATGACTTTTAATATATGTCATATATCCATTTCTCAGGCAGCTAGGTGGATAGGACCTGGAATCAGGAAGACTCCTCTTCTTGAGTTCAAATTTGGCCTCAGACACTAGTTGTGTGATCCTGGGCAAATCACTTACCCTTGTTTGCCTCAGTTTCCTCATCTGTAAAATTAGCTGAAGAAGGAAATAGCAAACTAACTACTCCAGTCCCTTTGCCAAGAAAACTCCCAAAATGGGGTCACAAAGAGTCAGACACAACTGAAAATGACTGAACAACTTGTATTTTACTTTGGTATATGGTGTGATGTATTGCCCCAAACTTAAGTTAAGTACTTTACAGCTGTCCTGAAAGTCCAGTGATTCTCTGGACTTGTTTTCCAAGTCATTTACTTCAATATCAGTTATCTTACATTTTTTTAAATCTTGATTTTTATTTCTAATATTTCTTGCAGTATCATAGAATTATTGATTTCAAGGAGTCCATTACTTGGTTAAGGCTTTTTACTTTCTCTTCTAAACTATTTAATCTGCTTTCAATTCTTTCCTCCTGAGCTTTTTTTTTTTTAAACCTGCTTCTTTATTTCTGCTAGATACTTATTTATGTGTTCCTTGTGAAAGATAAATTTTTTCTGCTTGTAGTTATTTTGGAATTATTTACTCCTTTTCTTTGAGGGAATTTCTCAATCTACAATGATTTTTATATACTGGTCAGGATTTTCTTAGGTTTGCTTATCTCTCCAGCCTTAGCTCCTAAACTGGGGCTTTAGCCCTGTAGGGCCATGTAATGGGAATGCAAATTTGGAAGATCTTCCCTGCCCCTAGGCTAAAGTGCACCTGGAGCCTGGGGTGGGAGGCTTGTTTTTCAGTAGATACTTTTTGATTGGCCAGTGGGTCAATAAGGTTGTTACATTCTCTGAGCCAGGAGAAGGCTATATAAGCCCTGATGTGTAGCTTTGTTTTGGGACTCACTTTGAGAAGTGTTCTGTGATTTGATCTGAATTCTGGGAAGCCGTTGTTGAGAGTCCCCCGGCTTTGAAAAACCCAGATGTGGAAACCCAGATGTTGACTGGGTATGGATGTAATGGTTGGACAGTTTGGAAAGCTGTCTACTTATTCTGTTAATGTCTTGATAATTCTGTCTGTATATTTTGAAGTTTGGGGTGCTGACCTTTTTCCCCTGAACAAGGTAAATGATATATGTCTGACTGATTAAAGTAAGCTTGTTAACCCATTTTGAGTTGCTTTCCTTTATCAAAGCAGATCCAAGAACCTGTGTGAGCAGCCACCCTGGGGACGCCGGGGTGCTTGCTGCTACAGGCCATATTTCACTTACTGCCATGCTTTTGGATAGTGTTGTTGCCCCTTCCTGGTCTTGACCTGCACTGATCTCTAATCTTCTGCAGTTAGACTCCCCTGGATCTTTGCCATTCAGAGCTCTTGATTTTCTATGGCATTTCAGGTGAAAAGACTAAAGACCTTTAAAATCAAGATTACTAAGATGTCCCCATCTGAGCCTTGCTGCCATGACCCCTGCAGATCCCAGTGGTTTTCAGTTGTCGCCTCTCTGGGGATTTCTCACCACCTCAGTGCTTTCTCAGGAAGGCTCTCCACTTTCGTTGTCCCTAGACTAAGGATTTTGCAGACAAATATCTCTGGCCCATCTCTGGTTGTTCTGGGAAGTTGCCAAATTGTTTGCCTGTTTTGGTTTTGGTTTTGTAGGTATCACTGGTAGTGCGCATAGCAGAAAATAAGAAAAAGAAATTGAGGGAAAAGCATAGGCAAAAAGAAATAAAACTATCACTTTTTGAAGGATGAAACAAAGGTATACTGAGGGAACCTAAGGATTCAACCCAAAAATAATTGAAATAATACCAGATCTCAAACTATACAAAGTAGTAATCATTAAGACAGTTTGCTACTAGTTTAAAAAGGAGAGAGAGAGAAAGAGAAGTCCATCATTAGCATCGGATAAATCCAAAGATCACAGTTGCTTTAACACAGGTGGAAATAGAATCTATTTTTCGCCTCCTTTCTATGTAAAAGTTTGTAGCACTATACTGTACAAAAATGTACTAAAACTATTACGGTGAAGGCTGATCTCTAGGCCATGTAATGAATAGCAAAGTTTACTAAACATTCATTTTTAAGAAAATGCATGTATTTGCTACATGCTTTTTCCTGTGAGAAAGTAGGTTTCCTTTAATATTTTGCATGAGCACTATACTCCATAAGCAGTAAGAAAACTTGAAATGGGTGATTCTACTTTCTATATGAATTGATTCAATAATACCCATACATGAGAGGTAAAGAGCTGACTCTGTCTTTCTTAGAATTTTTATATTTTCCTTTCTTCCTTAATACTAATAACTAGAGATTATGAAAAATCCAGATATTTGTCCTTCTACCCTATCTACAACACTTAGCTTCGTGCTTAGTGATATAGTGGGCATATTAACCACATATATTAACTGAAATATGAGGAAAGGCAAGGAGAAGGGAAGGAGAACAAGGGAATTGTGGTTAAAGGAAGGAGACCTAACTCTCATCTGATCATGTGCCAAGAGAAGTGAGAAAGGGGCTCCATATGTTGGTGGCATAGATGAAAATGCAGAAGGACAGTGGAGACCTTAGCTTAAATTGGCACCTGTAACTCTCCACTGTATTTGCAACAGAGGTCTGCTTAAGACCTTGGCATTGACCTTGTATAGACATAGGCAGTAGTGTCTTGATAAATGTTTAACAATTAGCTCTCTAAAGGGGGGGAAAATGTTTTCTCCATCACTTTCTAAAGTTTTGTCAATCAGCAAAATAATCAAGCCCTGGTTTTTAGCATTTGCTGATTTCCAAGGTGTAAATGCTCACACTGAAAATTTAACAAGGGCTCATAAGCTGGTATGATCTCACTGTGATACCCTAAGATATTAGAATACTAATTCTAGTATGGGTATGTGGGTAACCACAAAGATCAATTATGCTTAAGAATATCAGAGAGAAGGGGCAGCCAGGTGGCTCAGCAAGTAAGGGCACCGGCTCCAGTGTTGGGATGACCTGGAAATCGAATCCCAGGCTCAGACACTCAGCACCACCCCCAGAAATAGCTGGCCGTGTAACCTTGAGCAAGTTACTTAACCCCGATTGCCTAAAAAAAAAAAAAGAATATCAGAGAGAAAAATAATGATAAATATAATTTTTAAATAGCCAAAAATTAAAAAAAATAAAAAGAATATCAGAAAAATAGCCCTTCACACAGAACCTCTAACTTCAAAGTGTTTGGGTGACTGAAGATTAACCTAAATAGGAAATTATTCCAGTATAAAGACAAAGATGGAATAGTCCCTCAGGACTTCCCACAGAAAAGCATCAGGCTCTTGTATCTTTGGCCTGAGGAGAGGCTAAATGAATGTCCTTCCATTTTTGCTTTTCTGAAGTTTGTTTTGATACTATCAGTATTTGAGTTGTTTTTCTCTTCTTGGCTCCAGAGCTGAATACACACACTAAGTTCATGTGATAGCTGTGAGGTGGAGACTTCAGAGTAGTTTTAATTTATATTTCTCTTATTTTTAATGATTGTTTTATATAGTTAATATTTTGCATTTCTTCATTTGAGAACTAGATATGGATATATATTTATATCTGTATATTTGTTAACTTCTCAGAGAATGGCTTTTATTCCTGCATATTTGTATCAAACCTTTAAATATCTTGGATGTCAGACCTAAATTAGAGAAATTTGTTGTGAAGATTTTCCCCCAGTTGTTTCCCTTCTAATTCTATTTTGCTTATTAAAAAAAAAACTTTTCAAAAATCTTTGGTAACCACTGTATTTTTTCCATATAGCAAAAGCAGTTGTTCATTTCCCCACAAAATCAGCTTATCTTTATCTGAAGGCACAACTAATTTATAACAATATAAAAAGCAAATATACATGACTTAAAAAATTCCGAAAGGGTAAGTGATAGTGCTTTGCCAAGGCAGGAATGAGGGCAGGAGAGAGGGAGAAAAGCGCAGGTTAGGTAAATTCATCAATTCATAGCAATGCTCAGAGGCAGGCAGATTCAGATAAACAGCTAGTTTTGTCCAATCAAATCATTTCTTAAGTGGATCAATGAGCCAGGAAAGGCTTCCACAGCTTCTGATTATAAATCAATCTGAACCTTCATTTGCAGTCAGCTCCCATCTCTGGCCAGAGTCTCCAGCCCATCACAGAGTTCCAATTATCCTTGACCACATGACTCCAGACTTTTATCATCCTTTGATCTCTCTTTTGATCTAGAAAAACTACACTTCCCAGCAGCCCATGGGGCTGGCATGGGAGTACACCATGTTTTTACATTTGTGTTTGTTTCAAAGATTCTACACAGCTCTAGTTTTCTCAGGAAATTTTTCCATCCTTTAGAATTATATTCAGTTTTGCATAATTAATAATTCTTCCTCTCCCCAACTGAATGCCAGTCAGGAAGATGCATGTAGTCACTTGAAGACTGTGGGTCAATAGACCTCAGTACCAGTAATGTTCAGGTTTGAAGCCATTTTCCCTTGAGCAGGCCCTAGAAATGGAGTTTGTCAACTTCATCTTAAGCTTGTCAAGAAGAGCTTGGCTTATCCAGCTTCTTGCACATGTAGTGTAGCCCTGTGGGGCACTTGTCCCAATGGGTCTACAGCTCAATCTGGGTCAGCACCTAATTGCTAAAGGAGTTGGCATGGAACAGCCAGAGTTGATAAGCCAGTCCTCAGCTTTGACCTCAGGTGATATTGGTGTTTCTCATTTTCTCCACAGTATTTTCATTTAACCACTTCTATGTCCACATTGAAGTGTCCAGTATTACATATTATGCTATTGATCTTTATCTAATCAAAAGGCCTGCCCAATATGAACCTCTGCAGTCTGTAGTAGTGACACAGATTCTTTTCTTTTGGCAAATCTCATCCATGATAGTTACCTTATAAACTTCCGTAGAAGCCTGAAATACACTGATGGGCTCTAGCTCTATGATGATGACTCAGACCCCAAAACCCCAAAGGGTCTGAACACTGCCCTTACCCACATCACAATACCTGCCACCACAAGTCACTTTGTGTATAGCACTCTTGATGCCTTCACTGGGGGGACTAAGGCAGCCATATAGATTGTCAAACTTACTCTTAGTGATAAAATCATTCACATTGATGACTGGCACTTTCAGAATGCCATTGACCTTCATCTTATATTGATTGTGGACCCCTGTAGTAGTCATCCATTAGATGACTTTCAGTAGTTAAGTGTATTTTGTATGAACAAGATTGGTGAAATCCCCCACCATCATCAAATATCATGTTGAATGGCTCCTGTCTTTGAAGTACAGGATCTCCTTAATGTACTGGAGGTACTCCTTATCTGTCCCCCTTTTCAGGGCATACACAGGAATGTCAGTTTGAGCAATGATAGCTTCTACATGGTCCTGTGTAGCTAAAAGGTTGTAACTGGATCTTTGCGCCTCAGCCACCACCAACATCTCCTGACTCCAGGGCCGATGCTCTAGCCACCCCTGTGCCACCAATATCTCAGTGAGAACTTTGGAGTCAGGAAACCCCAAGTTTGAATCTTGCTGCAGATATTTTCTAGTCATCTGGGTTAGTCACCTTCCTCTCTCTGTGCCTCCATTTCTTTATCTCTAAGATGGGGATAATGATAGCACCAACCTCCTAGGGTTTTCCGGGAGAATAAAATGAGATAATATATGTAAGGTATTTTGCAAACCTTAAAGTACTACCGTGTTTCCCCGATAATAAGACACTGTTTTGTTAATTTTTTGGACAGAAAAACACCAGAGGGCTTATTTTCAGGGGAGGGCTTATTTTAATGAACATTGACAGCAATTTTAATAAACAGGTAAATGTGAACAAAAAAATGTACCTTTATTCAATAATGAATTCAATAAAGAACAGGATGACGCGCTCACTGCTGCAGCTCTGATTGGATGCAGCTCGGAGCGTGGTGTGCATTTCACCCGGGGGGGGGACGGTGCATACAGAGGGTACCATAATGTAGCGTGTAGCGCAGGGGATCACCTTCACTACCGTAGCAATCTCAATAGGGCTTATTTTCGGGGGAGGGCTTATTTTAGAGGAATCTTACACAGTAAGGGGAGGGCTTATTTTTGGGATAGGTCTTATTATTGGGGAAACACGGTATGTAAATGCTTTGTATTGTTATTATCATTCATGTGGGAGCAGCCAGCAATTTGGAGGCTAAGTACATTCTTGGGAAGCATCTTTAGTGGCTTTGTAAGGCAACTTGTCAGATGTGCTGAGTTATTTTCTAATTAAAATATCCCAAAGATGGGAGAGGTAAGGCCAAAGCAAGCTACACTCCTCCAGATTTCTCCATTATGCCCCAGAAAACACTATCCTGGAAGATCACTTTCAGCCCTGAAATTCATATCTCAGTAGTACCTTTGGCCTCTGGGGCCCCTCCTTCTGATTGTAAGAGGGCATCCAGGCCAGCCATCTATTTCTCATGAGGGAATTCATTCCTTCTTTCTTTTCCATCATGCCCCTGTTCCTCCCCCCTTTTATATATTGTCTTCCTCCATTAGAATATGAGCTCCTAGAGGGCAGGGACTCCTATCCATTTTTTGTCTGTATTTATATTACCAGTTTTTAGCTTAGACCTGACACAGTAAATGCTTAAATGTCAACCAGTGGCTGAGGGAGGAGGTAGGCAGCACCAGAAGGAAAGGATGAGTTATTTTTGGTTATATCAAACAATCAGCAAATTTTTATTAAGCACCTACTATGTGTCAGACACTGTGAGGTGCTGAGGATACAAAGAAAAGCAAGAAGAGGCCCTGCCCTCGAGGAGCTCACACTCTAACATGTAAAGAGACAGGTACCTATGGGACACACACCACGTCGATGCTAGGTCACCTCAAAGGGGAAGAAGGCGTAGGACGGGTCTTCCACAGAGCTTGGGGTGTGAACTGAGAGATGAAGGAAACTAGAGATTTCCAGAGATGGAGGGTACGAGGAAGAGGAGTCAGCTAGTAAAAGGCACTGGGGGGGGCACGTGCAGGAACAACAAATAGATGGATATGACTGGATTGTAGAGTTTGAGGATAATAAGGTATAAAAAACCTGGAAATATAACTGGGGCAGTTGTGAAGAGCTTTAAAGACCAAACCAATGTCTTTATATGTGATCCTGGAGGTGATATGGAAGCATTGGAGTTTACTGAGTAGAGAGCATGACCTAGGTAGACCTATGCTTTAGGAAAATCACTTTGGCAGCTATGTGGAAGATGAATTGGATTGGGGAGAGAGGAGGGAAGGAAGTTCATTAGAAAATTATTGGAATAAAGGCTGTGAGGGCCTGAGCTAGGGTGGTAACTGAGGATGTCATACTTTTCTAAAAATGGAATATGGTAACTGGTTTGAATATATGGGGTGAGTGAAAGTCTGATATGAAGAAGTCTGAGATGGCACAAAGATAGTAGTGTGGAAGTTAGAAAGATGGGAAGGTTGGGGGTAAGTTCTATTTTGGACATTTTGACCTTGAAATGTCTCTGATCCAGTCTGATGTGTCCAATAGGAAGTTGGTGATGTGGGCCTGGAGGTCAGGAGAGAGACTAGGACTAGCTATGTAGATCTGTGAATCAGCTATAATTGAACGCACAGGAGGTAATGAGATCACAACATGGAAAAAAAAAAAGAGGTCTGAGACAGAGTCTCGAGGGATACTCCAAATTAATAAGCATAACATAAATGAAGAACAGCAAAGGAGACAGAAAATGAGAAATCATATGGGTAAGAAAAGAAACAAGAGAAAGTACTATTATGAAAATTGAGAGAAGTGAGACTTCCAGGGG
Source organism: Petaurus breviceps papuanus (assembly GCF_028583685.1). Lineage (NCBI taxonomy): Eukaryota > Metazoa > Chordata > Mammalia > Diprotodontia > Petauridae > Petaurus > Petaurus breviceps. The sequence goes on from NW_027187380.1 coordinate 3,468,623, forward strand.
GAAATGGCAATCAACAATGCCAAATACTACTACAGAGAAGGCAAAAAGACAGAAGACAGAAAAGAAAATTGCCATTTGGTTTGGCAATTCAAAGATCTTTAGTAACTTTGGAGAGAGCTGTTTTAATCGAATGATGGAGGTTGGAAGCCAGATACCAGAAAATTTAGAGAATGATGAAAAGAGAATGATAGAAGAAGTGGAAGTACTGTGCAGAAAGTTTTTTCCAAGGATTTAGCAGAGAAGGGAAGCGTTATATAGGAAAATAGTTGGCGGATAGTAAGCAAGGATTTTTTAGGGATGGGAAAGATACAGACATGTTTGGAAGGAGCAGGGAAACAGGCAGTAAATATAAAGAGACTGAAGATAGAGAATAAAAAGAGATGGTAGTGGAGCCAGTCACTTAGAAAAGACTGGAAGGGAGACGATAGGGATTAGACTTGGCAAAGAGAAAGGTTTTCTTTTCATTGAAGACTAAAGGGAAGGAGAAGACAGTGAGAGATGATGTCAGAGGAATGTGAAGTTAGGAGGAGGGGAGAAGAAGGAACTGCTCTCAGCAAATGCTGTCCATTGAGTAGGAAATTGTAAAAGGATCACCTTGCTGCTGGGAGGGCCCAGATGACATTAATAAACACAAATTTGCAACAGACCCATTAAGCATGGTTGGTTTATTTCTCCATCTCTTTTCAGTAACATACAAATAGAAGTACTTGGCAATAGAAGTACTTGCCAAACCTTGTCATTGGCAAAAGGGGCAGGGAACAAGGGATTTAAGAGTAGAGGAGAATGTAAAAGTTCAACTTATTCACCAAAGGGTTGGAATGAAGAAGGAAGGAGAGTGTGGCCACTGAAGGGTTAATGGCCTCAGAAGGTACTGAGAGGTACTTGGAGGGAAAGATTAAAAAACAGGGGAGAAGAATGTAAGGCATGGGGAAAGATAGAATGATAAAAGATTAGGGTCAGATAAAGGAATTTTGGCGTGAAGAACAAGAACATGCAATACTTGTGAGTGGAAGCGAAATCAAGCAATATCAACCATAGGTCATAGACTGAAGAACTAGGAAGTTGGGCATTTGAGGGAACATCAATATGTAAGTTAAGTCCTCTCAGATGAGGGTAAGAATTGGAGTGAAGAGAGACTAAAACAGGACTCACGGACTCACTGAAGAAGCAGCAAGATAGCCACCAGGACCTAGATGGGGTGATAAACTTAGATGGGGTGAACTCAAAGGAGGGAGAAGCTGCTAAGTTGTAACAGTGGAAGGAAGGTTTGGAGGAACCTAAAGGAACAAACATTTTCTAAATATCTATTATGAGCCAGACACTTTGTTATTGTTGTTCAGTGGTGTCCAACTCTTTGTGATCCCATCTGGTGTTTTTTTTTTTTTTGGCAAAGATGCTGGAGTGGTTTGCTATTTCCTTCTCCAGTTCATTTTACAGGTGAGGAAACTGAGGCAAACAAGATTAAGTGATTTGCCCAGGGTCACACAGCTAGTAAGTGTCTGAAGCCAGATTTGAACTCATGAAGATGAATCTTCCTGACTCCAGGACTGGCACTCTATCCACTATGCCTCCTAGCTGCCTAGTCAGGTACTTTGCTAAGTGCTAATTGTCTCACAGAGGCAGCTGGTGGCACAGTGGATAGAGGACTGGACTTGAATCAGGAAGACCTGAATTCAAATCCAACTTCAGACGCTGAACTCAGGGAAACTGGGTTTAGCTGTCAAGAAGCCTGACATTGAAGAGGAGATTCAGCCTTTTTCTCACACTCTCTGCTTGTTATGCCTCTATCCTGGAGTCCTGGGGAAAATCTCTTAAATAAACCTTAGTTTTGGTTACTGTCTAGGGTCTCCCCTATTAACAAAATCCATGCTATAAAAATTGTTTAATGCAAAAAGTAGTAGATATCAAGTATAGGACAGATATTTGTTTTCTCTACCACCAAAAGAAATTGCTTAAAACATAAAAGAATCATAAATGTGCAAAAGTGCATACTTAAAACATGAAACACTTTGTGGGACTACTGAACAGGTAATTTGCTTTCACCTTATATGAATAATATCTGGACAACTCACAAATTTCTATCTCCTGGTCAGCTAGACATGGCTTTGGCATTAGCCCCTTGGTTGTAGAATCTTGCCGATAGAGTTATTCTTTTCTTCTAAAAAGTTATTGTGGAAATTACCTCCTATAGTCCAACTAGCACCTGACTCTAGAACTCTATTGAGCCTGAAAACATTGATCTTTAAGGATCGTTGTTCAGTTTCTTGTACTGAAAGAAGCAAAGCACGAGAGATCTCCAAGGATCATAAATTTAGAGCTGGAAGCAACTTTAGAATTCAAGTCCAGTTCCCTCTCCCCCATTTTGTATATGAGGAAACTAGGAGACTAATAAATCAGACATGAGATTTAAAACCAGATCCTCCTAACTCCCAAGTCCAGTTGCCCTATCCACTAGAACATGCTGTCCCACTAGATTTGAAGTTAAGTGCCAGTTTATCTCAGAAAGCTCATAGTCTTATTACCATGTGTTCATAGCTTCTATAGCTGCTCCAAGAGAAGGGAAGGGGATAAAAATCCTTTCCTATTCCTCATTGTTGGAAGTTAAAAGGAGAACTGATATTATCTGTATCTTAACAAAGGAACTATCTCAAAAGAGACTAGTCCCTGCATTAAGTTCAGCATTTACATTTTGAGTATGGAGTAGAATCAAGATGATTGAATGAAAGGTCACAACTGCCAAACTTCTCCCAAAAATTCTCCTACAAAATGACCACAGAAAGCACCAAATCAAATTCTAAGCAGAAAAGGCAACAACAAGTCACAGTGAGTTATTTTTCCAGTCCAAGGTACGTTAGTAAGACAGAGAGGTCTTTGGACACTGGGGTGAAGGTGGGCTGGGAGTGTGGTACAGGGTATGGTGGAAGTGGCACCAGCTATAGGCGGCATGAAGGGAATGTTTTCAGAAAAAACTGGGAAGACTTAGATGAAGTGAAGTAAGTAGAACTAAGAGAAAGAACACAGCAAGAGAAATATTGTAAAGATAATCAACTGTGAAAGCCTTAGCAACCATGATTAATACAATGATCCATGACAATTCTAAAGAACTCATGATGAAAAATATTATCTACCCCCAGAGAGAGAATTGATGGACTCTGAAAACATATTGAAGCATGGTTTTTGTTTTGTTTTTTAACTTTTTTTTCCTTTTCCATAACATGTCTACGGTGGAAATGTTTTGTATGACTTCATATGTATAATGGGTATTATATTTCTTGACTTCTCAATGGGTGGGAAAAGGGAGAGGAGAGAATTTAGAACTGAAAATAAAAAAAAAATTTAAAAACTCATCCTTTATATCCTTGGGAGTGAGAGATTACCAGGTGGCCTAGGGAGGGAAGCTCTAGCCCTGATCAGCCACAGAACAGGCTACACTTCCCATGCTAATAAGACTGGGGTCTGGCCTATGTGTAACCCCTAAGCTTCCAGCCTGGGCAAGACAGGAAGACACAGTATTTAAAAAAAATGTTTTAAAGGAATGAGGGTATTATGCTAATTGGAGGCATAGTGGTATCAGTTACAAATAAGACATTTAGTCCTCCAACTAATTGCTATAAAAATGGGTTTTCTTGTAGTGGGTTTCCTTCAGGTCAAGTACACTTATATTAAAAATTACCTGTTTTACATTAGTTCTCTGTCATGTCTTCCCACCCACAGGGACTCCAAGCATCAATCCAAATCCCTCGATGGTGAAATTGAAGCCTATAAAAAATCGATCATGAAAGAGGAAGAAAGGAATGAACTCCTGGCAAACATTTTAAACCGTGCTGAGAATGATGCTAATGTTAACCAGAAGCTGATCTTGCAGTCAATAGCCAAGCATGAAGTCCTGCAAAAGGAGTTTACCACCTATACCCTCACACTGCATAGCACTGAAGAAGCCTACACTCGAGCCTATTCAGTATGACCCATGGCGCAGTGCAGAAAATATTTGGGTGTCTAGAAATTTTTTCTAAATACTTGAAAACCTACATCTTGCAGCATGGCTCTAATCCTTGCCTTGTCTCTCTCTTTGTAGGAGCGAGCAATGTGTGCAAATGAATTGCAAACTCTCCATCAAAACATAGAAAACGAGTTCGAATACAAGAAGAACAAGGAGAGGAGCATCCTAGAGAAGCTACAGGATCAGAAGATGTCCGGCAAGATGACCAAATACTTCGGCCATCTGGCAGCTAAGCTTCAGAAGAAAAAGACAGACATGGTGAGGCAATTCTTTCCAAGTCATTGGCAGCTTGGGGAGTATTTTTTCTTTCATCTTCTTCTGGCATTACAGTTTAATAGACAAGAAGGATGGTACCATCTCATCTGGGCTCTGCTCACTAACAACCTGCCCAGTTCAAAAGTGTCTTATGCTTATAATTAAAAGTGTCTAAATTCCTGCCTTCTTTGTTGTATTCCACACCATGCCTCATAGGAGATAGGCATTTATTTTCCTGTCTTTCATGTAACACATTATCTTTTGGGCCATCAGGAAGAGTCAGGGTTGAAGATTTAGTGTTTACTATGAGGTCTCAAAAGGATCTAGACCTGAAAACCTATATAGAGATTATCTAGTCCAATTCCCTCATTTTACAAATTGAAGAAACTGAAGCCCTATAAAGTTTAAGTCATACAAGGTGTCCCAAAAGCCTTAGTGAAATTTTAAACTATAGTAGGGTACCCCAAAATTTTTAAGTTTTAATAACTTAAAACTACATTAAGACTTTTGGGACACTGTACAGGTAGTAAGTATCAGAACTAGGATTTGAACCTATATCTTTTGATTCCACACCCCAGGCTATTTCCACTGTATCATACTTCAGGCTAACATACAGGTTCCTATCTTCACACCCTTTAGTTGATTTTGTCATATCTCTATTTTGCCCCTGTATTTCTTTATGGGATGATGTTTACAAGTCTTAGAGTTGTAAATTAAATTCAGGTTTGCCTTTAATAAAGTTGACATTGTAGTAATAAAAGTTTAAGCTTTGGATTGTCATTAGAAAAACGGAGAAATCAGAGCATTCTAAGACAGGCTGATTAACCATAGACCACGGTGGTAGGGATATATTCTCCAGTGTTCTCCTTATGGCCCACAATATTCTAATGGCCCACTTCACAAACTATCTGATATTGACAATGCCTGGTTGGTCCCAGGCATTGTAGTACTCCTTGAACCAAATATCAACTATGATTTTCAATTAGTAGGACTGTTGCTTTATAGTGAAAGGTCTCCTTATGCTGGATATAAGCTGGCAGTGGTCCTTGGACTTTTGACAAATTAGGTCTTTCTTAAGGCCAAATTTGCAACTCATCCTTGAGATGAACATTATAAAGGAGAGGATATTGGCAGATCATCTCCTGGTTATTTATTTGGAATTTCTGTAGCTGAACATCTAGATGTAAAGTGAGAAGGTATGAGCTAGCTGTACAATATGAGAAAGCCCGGGTTTTTTACAACTTTTTATAAGTAAACTTTTCAGAAGCTGTTACAGAGGAAAGTAGCAAATATAGCAAATATAATTTTTCCTACTTGTTTCTTCTAACTATTCAGGTGACACATCTTTCCAAAATTGATGGTGACATTGCACAGACTGCCCTTAATATCACAAATACCAATATCCGAAGAGAAGAATATCAAGCCACACTCACAGAGTTGGACAAGGAAGTGGAAAAGATCAATGAACTCATCACCAACAGTGAAAGTGAAATTGCTAGACGTACGATACTGATTGAACGCAAGCAAGGGCTCATTAATGTGTTCAACAAGAGAGTAGATCAGATTATTTCTGAATTGGGGGTAAGAAACTATGACCCTGATCAGGCTAGCCATGACTAGCATTTTCCTTGATAAAAGCCCCAGTTGTTCAAGGGTCTTCTTATACACAGAAAGCAATGCAAAAATGAATAAATAAATAAATAAGCAAAAAAATAATAAATCTTGCCCCTACCTACTTCCCTCAGGATAAATCAGTCAAAGTATTTATTAAGCACTTATTATATACCAGGAAGGCAGCAGGTAGCACAGTGGATAAGAGTGCTAGACTTTAAGACAGGAAGAAAGACATGCCAGTTCAAATCCGGCCTCAGACGCTTACTAGCTGTGTGAGCCTGGGCAAGTCACTTAACCCTATTTACCCTCCATTTCTTCATCTGTAAAATGAGCTGAAGAAGGAAATGGCAAACCACTGCAGTGGCTTTGCCAAAAAAAACCTTAAATGGGATCACAAAGAGTTGGACGTGACTAAACCAACTCCACAACAACAACAAAATATACCGGGCACTGTATTAGACTCCAAGGGATACAAAGACAAAACTGAAATAGTCCTTGCCATCTATTCTATTGGGGAAAACAATATATATGCCTATAAGGCATATAGAGGCCGTGAGGTGGCCTAGTAGATATAGCACTGGGCCTGAAGTCAGAAAGATCTAAATTCATATCCAGCCTCAGACCCTGGGAAAGTCAGTGAACCTCATTCTACCTCAGTTTTATCAACTGTGAAACGGGGATTATAATAGCAAAATTGTTGTGGGAATCTAATGAGATAAATGTGTTAGCTTGACACAGTGCCTAGAACATAGTAAGAGCTTAATAAATGATTGTTGACCTCTCCTATAAGCATACAACATTATATACAAAGTAAATCTCATCTAAGGCTTCTCATAGAAGGTGGCATTTGAACAAGTGCTGAAGAAAGTAGGTTTTCTTTTTGTCTTTTTTTTTGGAGTGGGGAGAGCAGGGCATTTGGGGTTAAGTGACTTGCTCAAGGTCACACGGCTAGTAAGTGTTAAGTGTCCGAGGCCATATTTGAATTCAAGTCCTCCTGACTCTAGGGGCGGTGCTCTATTCACTGTGCCACCTAGCCGTCCCAAAAGTAGGTTTTCTAAGAAGCATGGATGTAGAGGGAATATAATTCCATGCCTGATAGAGACAGCCTATGCAAAGCCACAAAGATGGGAGATGGAATAATAGCATCTGTGAGGAACTGCAAGACCAGACCAGATTAGCTAGATCACAGGGTATGTGAAGGGGAGCCAGGTTACGAGACCAGAGTCATAACATGTGCTATCTACTCAGAGTGATTCCTTGAAAATAGATTGAAGATAGATGCTGTCTATGTGACTGAAGTTCTCAAGAGCTAGAAGCACTGCAGGCAGGTAGTTTTGTACCTGTTTGGGGAGACTGAGTGCCATTAAAAGATTATATCCTCACCAAATGATGACAGGGTCAGAAAGCTATGTGAGAAACTCCGCAGATGAAAGGTGTTTCACTGACTTGTCAACTGTCCCCATAGCACTGAATCTCATTTAGGTGTTCTTATTTTTATATCAGTACTTATGGAACAAGAACGTTCTTCTATTATAGAATGGACCTTGTAAATTCCCATAGTCCCCTCTAAAGTAACAGAGAATATATCTTCTTTGCCTCATACACAAAAGAAGCCAAAATTTCCTGGAAATTTTCAAGCAAGATGTTTCTAAATCAGGGTCCTTACAGCTATGGAAAGGCCAGGAAGAAACCTAAATCTTCTTTGAAACCTCTCCCAGTAAAAAGGAGGAGGAAGGGGCGGCCAGGTAGCACAGCGAGTAAGAGCACCGGCTCCAGTGTTGAGAAGACCTGGAGATCGAATCCCGGGCTCAGACACTTAGCACCCACCCAGAAACACCTGGCCGTGTAACCTTGAGCAAGTTACTTAACCCCAATTGCTTAGGGGCGGCCAGGTGGCTCAGCGAGTAAGAGCACTGGCTCCAGTGTCGGGATGACCTGGATCAAATCCAGGCTCAGATACTCAGCACCACACCCAGAAATATCTGGCTGTGTAACCTTGAGCAAGTTACTTAACCCCGATTGCTTTAAAAAAAAAAAAAGGAGGAAAATGATTTTTCCCTCCTCCCTACCTCCCCATCAGCTAATGTAATTACAGAATGTAGTCACAAATGAAGTTTTAAAAAAAGAGTCAGTAACATGAAGTGTGAACCTTTTCTATTAGATCAATAAAGGAACAGTTGATTGGCTAACTAAACAAGCCAACCATGCCTCTGAGGGGTAGTAAGAGGAATTTCAACAGTGTGCCAGTTTGGTGCTGGGACAATCCAGTAGTGGAAAAATCCAAGTTCAGAAGTTGAGAATTCCATTTCCAAGTTGGAGTCAAAACTCTCAGAGGGAACTGCTACTGGGAAGTTTCTTTGTCTCTCTCCTTCCCCTCCTCTCTCCCATTGACCATATCATTGGAGTGTATCCAACTGAGATCAGAGAGACTAGAAAACACATTCAGCCAAAATTAGAATAACACACTAAAAACAAATAGATTCAGAAAGATAGACATCCAAGGAGGGAGACAGTTTCAAAGAACATGATCCCTTCTACAAGAGAAGAATGATTTATAGACTTGAGAAAGGTCAAAAAGCATCAAGACTTGTGAAATATCCCTTTGCCACATGTATAACTTACCTCACCATCATTGTACTCTTATGTTCGAAGTTAGCTTTTCCCATAGATTTGTGAGAGGGTGTGCCCCAAGCTTTAGGGGGAATGTTTGTATCAGCTTCTTACTATAGACCTTCATAAATGTCTTTGCTAAAAGGTATTTGAAGTCACTGGCTTAATAGGAAGCACACTGGCGGGGCCTCGTGAGCAATAGTACTAGAAACCCATACTATCTGTAGTACCCCTAGGACCCTCAGAGGTAGAAAGCTTCTGTCCTTTGGAGACCCCAAACCATGAACATGATTTTACATTGAGGGGAGTAATACCAGATGGGTGCTGTATATACAACAAAATTTCAGGGAATGTAGGGCTGGGATTCCAGTTAAAAACATGATAAAAATATGCCAAGGTCATAGGTGTGAGAGCTACATTTCTTGATCAATTTGGAGTTGCCCAGGACAAAAAATACTCTGTAAATCTAATGCTATACACTCTTAGAGAATGCTGCACTCAGTTTCAAAAGCCTCTGTAACCTATCCCTTGAGGTGAAAACTAAAAGCTTTATGGACACTATCTAAATAACATTTCTTCTTCAGGGGGAAGAATTAGGACCAGTTGAGTTAGAAATCAGAAGATTAAACAAATTGATAGATGAATACAACACAACCCTCCTTCAGCAACAGATGAAGTGGCTTCGACTACAGCAAGATCTTGTCAAACTGACCCACGAGAGAGAGGATCAGTTGACCACAGTGGACATGTTTAAGAAGCAGATAACAATCATGGAACAAAAGAAACTTCAGATAGAGAGTAAGTATTATCTGTAGAACCAGGTTTAACATAAGTTATTCCATATTTGAAAACTGACTTCCATCAGCTATGGAATCAGTGAACATGAAAGTCTCCATAACCATGAGATATCCCGCTTTCTATATTAAGGAAGTTGTGACTTTCATGCATCTTGTTCTGCACTCCAGATGAATGGCCCTTCCCCTCACCCAGCCTAATTTGACCATTATATAAGAATCCTAAGTACTAAGGGAATGACTATGCTTTTTTTTTGTCTCCCAGTTGGTTGGCTTTCTAATAAAAACTTCCTCAAGTGGAAATCCAACCAGGTTACCCTCATACTCTGCAGCACCTCCAGGATCAAATACAAAATCCTGTTTGGCATTCAAGGTCTTTCATGACCTCCTCCTCTTTTTCCACTCTTCTTCCACCTTACTCCCTACTATGTACTCTTTGATCCGTTGGCACTCCCTCTCTCAGCTCCAGGCATGTCTGTCATGCCTGCAATGCTCTCCATCCTCTGTCTGCCTAATGGCTTCCTGGTTTCTTTCAAATCCCATTTAAAATCCTATCTTCTATAGGAAGTCTTTCCCAATCCTTGATTCTAGTGCATTCCTTCTTTTAATTATTTGCTATTTATACTGTATATAACTTGTTTGTGTGTATTTGTTTGCATATTTTTTTTTCCCTACTAGATAGAGAGCTCCTTGAGATCGGGGATTGTCTTTTGCCTCTTTTTGTATCCCCAGTGTTTAGCACAATGGTAGGTGGTTCATAAATGCTTACCAACTGAATGTCACTTTATTCCACAGTTCTTGGAGGTTCTGCTAAGATTTCTAATGCTCACTGACCGCTTTCTGTAGTAGGGGGTCACCCAGTTCCCAAATCCTAGTGGCCACTTGGTTTTCCATTTCTTTTAAAGTCTATTTTGGCATTAGTGAAGGACCTACTTCCCTAAGTAGCATCCTTATGAGCTATGCAGTCAGTTTTTCGGAAGGTTAATTTTGCTCATAGCTTAATTGAGCTTAGGAAAGACCTTAAAAAGTCTTTTATTTTAAGACTCTACATTGTTTTTTGCCCAAGTCTTTGAATAAGCTATTCAGAGAGATTTTGTTAGTTTGGACAGAAATTATCCTACCGTACTTGGTCTACTATTCTTACTGCTCCTAGGTCAGCATCCCTGCCATGGTAACAAGGACAATGGGGACTTTGCCCACAAATCAATTCCTCTCAAAGTGACAAGGAAAGCAGCCTGGGTCAGTCTCACACCCAACAATATCTTAGATAGCCACATCTGAAATTAACCTTTAGAATATTTGTAGCTTCTATAACTCTTTTTTTTTCTGCTTTTTGGAGGGCAATTGGGGTTAAGTAACTTGCCCAAGGTCGCACGACTAGTTTGTGTGTGTGTGTGTGTGTGTGTGTGTGTGTGTGTGTGTGTGTTAAGGGTCTGAGACCAGATTCAAACTCAGGTTCTCCTGACTCCAGGGCTGGCACTCTACTCACTGTGCCACCTAGCCACCCTGGAATATTTGTAGCTTCACAGACCATACAGGAGACCCTGTGACTCTGCAAGGAGGAACTCTTATTCTCTCTGGTAATTAACAATTATGAGGATGAATATCCAGACTGGGTCTAGGTGATCAGAACTGGCAAACCATTTAATGGTTCCCAGCACTAAACACTGTGTCCATTCACATGGACAAATTCCCAAAAGGTAAATAGATGGCTGAACCCCGACTGACCAAGAAAATAAATTTTGGATTTGAAGAAGTCTAGGTAATTGGTCTGGGATCTAAATTTTGGATTCAGTATGTCCAGGTAATTTGGCAAGGATCTAAAATGGCTATTACCTAGAAATAAAGAAGGGTCCATGGAAGAGTGGACTCAAGAATTGGGGCCCAGGTAGAAGAGAAAGATGGGAAGTTAGCGGTCTGAAACTGTCCATCTTTCCCTAAGGGCACACTGGCTTGTTTCATGTATATCTCAGACATGCAGATTATTAAACAAATGGAATACTTATGCTTCAGATGATTTTAAATTACAGTTTCTCCTTTGCATGCAACTTGTCTCTCAAATGTCAACTGCAATATGCAATCTCAATATGAGAACAATACCACAGCAACATTTATGCAATGAAACTTTAACACTTCCATTAATACAGAGATCGTTGCTGAGGGCTGCTCTAAACTTTATATACAATCAATTTCTATTAAATCTGGTTTATATGTGATCATATTAGAATAAACTATACCATGCAACATTATATAAAGAAAGCCCTCCCCTTTTTAAGGAAATCTTTATATTTTCTATTTCATTATAGTATCCCATATATTTATACCCTTTCCCCTCCCAGAAAGTCATCATTGTGACAAATAATATTTTTCTGGAAAGGAAAAAGAGAAAAAAAAATCAGCACAACTGATCAATCTATTGAAAATGTCCAAAAATATGTGTATGTGTAATACCTGTGAACCTTTTGCTTCTGCAAAGGGGTTTGTTGGAGATGTCTTCTCATATCTCTTTATCTCCCACTTTTAATTATAATATTGTTACATTTATTTTTTATTTTGGGGTATGTCATTCTTTCTGATTAAATTGTAGTTACTGTGTATGTTGTTTTCTTGGTTTTGCTTATTTCGCTCTGCATTAATTCATATAAATCTTTCCCTCACACATATCATTTCTTACAGCACAATAATATTCCATCACATTCACATACTACAATTTGTTTAGCCATGCCCCAGTTGATGGGTATTTACTTTGTTTCCAATTTTTGTTGTTGTTCAGTCATTTATCAAGTCATGTATGATTCTTAGTGACTTCATTTGGGGTCTTCTTGGCAAAGATACTTGTGTGTTTTGCCATTTCCTTCTCCAGCTCATTCTGTATATGAGAAACCGAGGTAAACAGGGTTAAGTGACTTGCCCAGGGTCAGATAGCTGATAAGTGTCTAAGGACAGATTTGAACTCAGGAAGATGGGTCTTCCTGACACCAGCTATCACAAAAGTGTTGCTATAAATGATTTGGAGTCTGCAGAGACTCTTTATCTTGACAATGGCTCACATGAGGAATAACCTCAGTCTCTGGTTCAAACTTGTATAGATATTTTAGTTACTTTATTTGTATAATTCCAAATTTCTTTCCAAAATGGTTGTTCCATTTCACAACTCCACCAAAAATGTATTAGTGTACCTATCTTTCCACAACCTCTCCAACATTGAGTATTGCCATTTTTTGTCATCCTTGCCAATTTGTAGGGTGTGAGGGGCAGGCTCCAGTTTGTTTTGATCTTGGATCCTAAGCCCTTATCAGAGAAATTAAATACAATTTTCCCCCATTTAACAACTTTCCTTCTTATCCTAGATGCATTAATGTTGTGTGTGCAGAAGCTTTTCAGTTTCAAGTACTCTCTTCTGCTGTAAATACAGTATTATGTTCCTTTGGTTACTTTGCTTGAATCTTTTTTTAATATGGCTTTGTTTCCACTGGCTCTCTTCCCCTTGCCCCAGATCCCTTCTTCTCGTTTAACATTCCCCCTTCCTCTCCTCCCCTGGAGCTAGTCTTGTTCCTTGGTTTTTAAATTTCTTTTTTTTTTTTTGTACTCCTTACCAAATAGGATATCTCTCATTCTCATCACTATCCATCCTCTCTTTCTGTTTACTCTAGACTCTCATTCTCTGATTTGTGACTCATATAAGTATCTGGTTTCTCTCATTTCTCTGTATTCTTTATGCTATCAAAGCTTCTGAGGTATCCATTTGAGGGTATCTCCTCTAGATGCTTTCTGCCATTCGCTTGTGAAGGTTTACTCCATGGATTCCCCTTTTCCATTGTGCCTCATTTCCAGAACAATGATAATTGTAATTACTAGTAGTAACAATAATAATGAATAATAACAGCAGCTGATATTTATATAGCTCTTATTATGGGCTAAACACTTTATAATTATAATCTCATTTGATCCTCACAACAATCGTGAGGAGAAAAGTACTATTATTATCCCTATTTTACAGGATGAGGAAACTGAAGCAAATATAGGTTAAGTGACTTGCATAGGATCACACAGCTAATAAGTGTGTGAGGCTAGATTTGAACTCAGATCTTTCTGGCTCCAAGTCCAGCACATTGTGCCACCTAGCACTGCCCCATGGTAGGCATGTCTCTTCCATACTGTGTCCCTGATTATGTAGCCCACCACTGAACTATATCATCTTTTGTTGACCTTTTTTTCTATATTTGCCTGGAAATCTCCTCCTTGCATCCATGCTCTCCCACTACTCCAGGTGCCAGTTGCCTCCAGAGGTTCCAACTCCACCCTATCCACCAAGGACAAGTAGACTTGTAGACAAGTAGACAAACCCTGTAAGGTACTCATCTCTCCTCACTGCCCATCTCTCTTCACTCATAGGAACATTCATCAGAGGAACCCTCTTCCACCTCCAAAGTCAGGCCTCCTCCCTTTCCCCCTTTTTTTCTCAGTTTCCCCTCTCCTCCTTACCTACTACCCTGTAGGCTCTTCTCTTTATGAGACCATAAATGTCACCTTCTGCCCATTGCTAGCCCTTGATTTGATCCCAGAGCATTACACACTACTGTCTATCCCCTTGCTCTCCTCCCTCCTTTTATGTACCCTACCATGTTGTAGTATAGTCCCACAAAAGAAGCTTTCACTTATAGGCAGAGTATTATTGCTAGGTTCTATTCCTAATACCCCCATTTGCCTCTTCACTGTTACATCTACCAGATTTCTGCCTTCACTCCATAAGTACCTTCAGAAAGAAGTCTCTTACTGGTCCCTCTATTGTCCAGTGGGATGTTGCTGTCCTTGGCTGTCTCATTTATTCATTCATTCCTGCATTTCTGTTGTCTGGGTTTTTTGAGAAGCAAATAATCTCTTTGGTCCTGGTTTTCTTTCTAAAAATGTTTCAAACTCTTATTATTGAGGGTCCGTCTTTTGTTTTGTATGGTTAAACTCAGATTTGCAGGATAAGTCACCTTGGGCTCTGTCCTGAGCTCTGCTATGCTACAAATCATATTTCTATTCCCTCCTCCTTTTTCTAATGAGTGTGGAATAGTTGCATTATGCAAATATCCTTTCTTTTATATTTGAAGATCTTTGTTCTTTCTGATGGCTCTCAAAATTTGTGGTTTCTGAATCAAATTGTTAAATTTTACCACTAATAGAGTTTGCAAGGGTGGATTTGTTTGTTTTCTGTAACTGATCTGTGAATTCTTTCAATTAGGATTTCATTTTCTATGTTGAGAAGTTCTGGGCATTTATTATTTTTCATTATAGTGTTAAGGTTTTTGTCCTGTCATATTCTTCTGGAAAATCTTTAGGTTGTCTCTACTCATTCTGTCTTTGTGTTCAATATGTCTTTCTTGAGTAGTGAGCTTTTAAAAAAAAAAGTATTGTTTTTCTTGTCTTATTGCTATAGTTAGCAGTTCTAACACTGTATCAAACATCAGTGTTGACAGTGCTTTACGTCTAATCTTATTAGAAAGTCCTTCAGTTTGTTTTCATTACTTGTACTGGCTCTCGATTGTAGATGTCTTCCATTTGTTGTTGCGTTTGTCCTTCATTCTCAAACAGGACCCTGGCATCAGGGAAATGATGACATGACTTACAGTTGACTTTGATTTGTGTGAGGGAAGGTTGTGCAAGGTCACCAGCCTCACTTTCTCTTCCAGAGCCATCTGGATCCAGTGATCAGATATTCATCAAGATGACTTACTATGTTAAGAAAAGGTACATTTGGGGAGGCTAGGTGGTGCAGTGAGTAAAGTGCTGGCCCCTGAATCGGGAACACCTGAGTTCAGTTCTGGCCTCAGACACTTAACATACATGCAAAAAAAAAAAAAAAACTAGCTGTGTAACCTTGGACAAGTTACTTAACCCCAATTGCCCTCCAAAAGGCAAAAAAAAAAAAAAGTGCTTTTGTTCCCATTTTTTTTTGGTTTTGTTTTTTTTTTTTTTTTTTTTGCTTTTTGGAGGGCAGTTGGGGTTAAGTAACTTGCCCAAGGTTACACAGCTAGTATTTTTGTGTGGGTGTTAAGTGTCTGAGGCCGGAACCAAACTCGGGTCCTCCTCACTCCAGGGCCAACACTCTACTCACTGCGCCACCTAGCTGCCCCAAAATTTGGGCATATCTTTTTTTTTTTTGGAGGGCAATTGGGGTTAAGTGACTTGCCCAAGGTCACAAGGCTAGTTTTTGTGTTAAGTGTCTGAGGTTGGATTTGAACTCAGGTCCTCCTGACTCCAGAGCCAGTGCTCTATTCACTGTGCCATCTAGCCACCCCAGGTTGTTTTTTGTTTTTTAACAGAAATGTTTTTTTTAACATTTCACTTTGCATCAGTTCATACAAGCTTGCCAAATTTCTCTAAAACTATCCCATTCGTCACTTATTATCACATACATTACATTTTTTGCATCTATTGATATAATCATATTAGTTTGTTATTATTATGGCCAATTATATTTATAGCTTTCCTAATATTGAATCAAGCTTGCATTCCTGATCTAAAATCAACCCAATCAGAATATATATTTGTGATATGTTTCTGTAGCCTCTTTGCTAATATTTTATTTTAAAGTTTGCATTAATATTTTTATTAGAGATACTGGCCTATAGTTTTCTTTCTCTTTCTCTCCTTGGTTTATATATTGATTCCATATTTGTATCACAAAAGGATATTATCAGGATCATTTTTTTGTAAACACTTTGTATAATATTGGAATTTGCCTTTGGATGTTAGATGATAGAATTCACGTGTATAACTCTCTGGTCTCAGGATTTTAATTTGAGAATTCATTATTGACTTGCTTAATTTATTTTTCTCAGATTAGGTTGTTAGTGTTTAAATTCTCTATTTTTTTAATCTGAATATTTTATATTTTGTAAATACTCATCTAATTTAAGTTGTAGGATTTATTGGCATATATTTGAACACAATAATTTCAAATATTTTTATTTCTTTATTTGTTGTGAATTCTTTTTCATTTTTGATACTGATAATTTAGTGTTTCCCTTTAAGGCAAATTAGTTAATGCTTTATCTATTGTACTGTTTTTTAAACCTAATTTCACTTATTTATTCAAATTTTTCAACTTTGTCAAATTTTCATAATTTTCATTTTATGTTTGTGTCTTTAAAATTTGTCACTTTTCTAAGTTTTTCCATCTCATTAATCTGTTCCTTCTCTCTTCTGTTAATGAAAATTCTTAGAGATATAAATCTTCTCCATAGGTTGTATATCCTATAAATTTTGGTTTGTGGTCTCGTTGTTATCATCTTTAATGAAATTATCCCTTCTGGAATTTTCCCAGGAATTGAAGTCAAGCTCACTGTCCTATAGTTCACAGACTTTGTTCTCATCCATTTCTTAAAATCTGCCTATCTTGTAATGCCTCTCCTCTTTTCCATCCAGGTCAAAGGTTTGTATTTCCATTGTCACCTGGGAGGAAACATTATAGGACAGTATCCTTCCCACCAGAAAAGTAGAGGCTCCATTTCTAAAGCCATTAATGGTGGTGAGAGTTAAAGGACCACCAAACCATCCTGCTTTGGCTTGGTTTGATTTCTTCTTCCATAGGGGTCAGATTATTTTTGTTTGTTTTGTTTTGTATCAGCTTTGGACCTCTTCAGGGATTTTGCTCTTTTCTTGTTTTGTTAACAGAAAAGATTGACCAGGAGAAGAGTGAGATCAAGGAGATTGAATGTCACATGAAGGACATGGACAATGACCTGAAAAAATTTAATACTTTGATCTGCAAGAACAGGTGTAGCACTGAGGAGCTACAGCAAGGAAACCTGGTGACGGAGAATGAATTTGTTCGATCACTTAAGGTACTGTAGGCTACCTTGTCTATAAGAGAATGGAGGAAACTCCATCTCTCACACTTTAATTTGAAGAAGATAAAGTCTTGATAAGGGACTCTGTGTTAAATTCTGCTCGGTTAAAGTAACAGTTGGCTTGGTTTCCCAACTATAGGCATCTGAGAAGGAATCCATTGAACTGCAAGAGAAGCTGGTGGGTTTGAATGAAGAGAAAAAGAGCCTCCTGAATAAACTGGTAGAAGCAGAGTGAGTATGTGGCATTTTGTTTTACATGACCTGACTCTCCATAATGTTAACTGGTAGTATTATTATTCTTAAGCACTATTTTCCCCAACAACTTGTTGGCATTGTTTTGTATTATTGTTGGTTCTTAGGACTCCACCTAACCGAACAACATGATTAAGAGCCTAATAATCTAATTAAGTAATAAATCTAAGTGAAATAATTTTTATACATGAATGAAGGGGAAATAGCACTCCCAGATCTCTAATTAAGTTTCAAGTTAGTCATCATCAAAACTATTTGCTACTGGTTTTAAAAAATAGAGAAGTACATCAATGGGACAGAATAGACAAGGAAGAATAGAAATAAACTCAAAAGCAAAATATTTGATAAATTTTAAAATATAAATTAGAGAAAGTTTCTTTTTCACAGGATTTATGAAGAAACCTATTTAAGAAAAAAAGATAGGAGCCTGACAAATTAGTTTTAGATCAATATCTTATACAATATGCTACAATAAACTCAAAATGAATATATGATCTGAAGTTAAAAATCATAGAATTTTATTGTTTATTTGGGTTTTTTGCTTTTTGGAGGGGCGATTGGGGTTAAGTGACTTATCCAAAGTCACACGGTTAGTTAAGTGTTAAATGTCTGAGGTCATATTTGAACTCAGGTCCTCCTCACTCCAGGGCTGGTACTCTATTCACTGCGCCACCTAGCCTCCCCAATCATAGAATTTTTAAAGTAGAATAGAGACAGATCAAGTATCTTTCATATCTTTTTTTTTTAAAGCAATCGGGGTTAAGTAACTTGCTCAAGGTTACACAGCCAGGTGTTTCTGGGTGGGTGCTAAGTGTCTGAGCCCAGGATTCGATCTCCAGGTCTTCTCAACACTGGAGTTGGTGCTCTTACTCGCTGTGCTACCTGGCCTCCCCTCTTTCATATCTTTTGATAGAGGATGAATTCTAAACCAAATGAGGGATAGAAGTACAGAGATAAAATAAATATTTTTATTTCAAAGGTTTTTCCTGAACAAAATTAATGCCAACTAGGATAAATTGAATTCTTTTATAAATTTATTTTTCATTGAACAAGTAGTAGTTTTTTCTCTCTCTCCCACCTTCTGCCCTATTCCATTTAAAAAAAATAAACTACAATAAAAACCTGACAAAAAAATAGGCATAGATAAGCAAAAGAAGAAGGAGGAGGAGGAGGAGAAGGGAAGGAGGAAGGAAGGAGGGAAGGAAGGAAAGAAGGAAGGGAGGGAGGGAGGAAGGAAGGAAGGAAGGAAGGAAAGAAAAATCAAAGAAAGGAAAAAAGGATTCCTACATTGCTCATGCCCAAAAATGTATGTCTCATTGTGCATCTTGAGTTCATCATCTCTCTGTCAGAGGTGAGCAGCATACTTTTTCATTAGCTCTCTGGAGACACGGTTGGTCATTGCATTGATCAGAGTTCTAAGTCTTTCAAAGTGGTTTGTCTTTAAAATGTTATGACATAAATTGTTCTGGTTCTTATTTCACTTTGCATCAGTTCATACAAGCTTGCCAAATTTCTCTAGATCTATCCCTTTCATCACTTATTATCACATAATAATATTCTATTATATTCATGTATCATAGTTTGTTCAGCCCTTCCACAAATGATGAGTACCAGTTTTTTTGCTACTACAAAAAGAGCTGCTATAATTTTTTTTTTGGACACATGAGTTCATTTCTTCTTTCTTTAAGCTTAGGATATAGGCCTAGTAGTTTTGTTTCTGGGACAAAGGATATGCACACTATTAGAGCATGGATCCAAATCACTTTCAGAATAGCTGGACCAATTCTAGAAACAGTGAATTAACATGCCAATTTTCCCATAGTCTCTTCAACATTGCCCATCTGCCTTTTTTTTGGTCATCTTTGCTAATCTGATGGGTATAAGACACAAACCTCAGAGTTTAATTTGCATTTCTCTAATTATTAGTGTTCTAGAGCATTTTTTTTAAAGCAATTGGGGTTAAGTAACTTGCTCAAGGTTACATGGCCAGTTATTTCTGGGTGTGGTGCTAAGTTTCTGAGCCCGGATTCGATCCCCAGGTCATCCTGACACTGGAGCTGGTGATCTTATTTGCTGTGCTACCTGGCCTCCCCTAGAGCATTTTTTAAAACATGGTGGTTAGTAGCTTAGATTTCTTCATTTGAAAACTAACTTTTCACATCCTTTAACTATTTATCAGTTGAGGAATGGTCTTGTAAACTTGGAATTATTCCTTATATATCTTGGAAATGAGACCTTTATTAAAGAAATGTGCTGCAATAGATTTTTTCATATTGTTTTATAGAATTCTCATTTTATATCTTGCTTTGTAGAATTCTTACTTGTTTTATAGAATTTAGAATATAGAATATGTAGAGAACATAGAATAAGTCTTACAGAATTCTTTCTATGACACAAAAAAATTAAACATAGCTATACTCCCTGTATAATGGCAGCAGAATAATAGATACTATATTTAATTACTCCTAGGTTCTCTAATTTTTTTGTTCTTTTTAAAAAATTTATTTATTTTTCATTTTCAACATTCATTTCCTCAAAATTTTGAATTAACAATTTTTTCTCCCTGACTTTCCCCTACCCCACCCCAAAATAGCAAGCCTACTGAATATTCCTTCCGCCAATCTCTTCTCTCTTATATCCTCCCTCATTCCTCCCCTAACTTCCTAGTAGAGCAAGATGGATTTCTATATCCCAGTGACTGTATATCTTATTTCCCAGTTGCATGTAAAAAAAAACAACAACCAATTTTTTTAAACATTTGTTTTTAAAACTTTGAGTTCCAGATTTTTTCTTTCTTCCCTCCTCACCTACCTCCACTGGGAAGATAAGCAATTCAATATAGGTTGTAAATGTGTAGTTACCCAAATCATTTCCATAGTAGTTATATTGTGAACAACTAACTATATTTCCCTCCATCCTATCCCACCCCCCATTTATTCTATTTTCTCCTTTGACCCTATCCCTTTTCAAAAATGTTTGCTTCTAACTACCCTCTCCCCCAATTTGCCCTCCCTTCTATCATCCCCCCTCTTATCCCCTACCCCCTTACTTTCCTGTAGGGTAAGATACCCAATTGAGTGTGTATGTTATTCCCTCCTTAAGCCAAATTCAATGAGTAGGTTCTCTAATTTTAGCTCTAAAATGTCGGTTCTAAATTCACAATGAGTCCTCCAAAGAAAAGGCTTTAAACTCTTATCCTTTGAGGTAACTCAGAGGGTACCTTTCAATTTACCTTCTTTTTTAATTCCTTTTTTTCTCCTTACCTTTCAAGACACCAGATTATGCTTTGGGAGAAAAAAATCCAACTGGCTAAAGAGATGCGAGCTGCAGTGGATTCAGAAACTGGCCAGGCTGAGATCCGAACCATGAGAGCAGAGATTCATAGGATGCAGGTAGGTTTGAATGGAGAGAGGAAAAAAAAAAAAAAAACGCACAGGATGATGAATCAAACCTTGTAAATTACAACAAAACAAGGGACTACAAAGACATACAGCACAACCTGTTGTCATTTCCCCTCTCCCCCGAAGGCACCTACATATGTCTTTAAAGGATCTACAGCACCAAAATTTGAATTGAGCTGAGGATGGTAGTCCTGCTTTAATTTTATTAAGACCACTACCCCTTAATCTTAACCCCTAGTAATGGAATTCAAATAAGACTCTTTTAAGAAAAGAAATATAGCTTACTCATATTCAAAATATGTGGTTTTAATTTGCCTATGGCCTGATATAATTGTTTAAAAAGAATTTACTTACATGTGAGGGCACACATTCTTTCCCTTAGAGCCTTGTTTTTCCCCCTATTCTCATTTTTTTCTAAATCCATTTGCCTAAATCCTTTAGATTAGCTAGGAAGAGTCAACATAAATTTGACTATTATACTAAAGCTATCAGTCAGAAATCTCAAGCCCTAAGATAAAAATCACGGAAAAGGAAGAGAAATAAATGCAAATAAAGGTGCTAGCCCTTGGAATTTTCATAGCATTTCTTTAGTAACTTGTGGTTTAATTCTATCAGATGGTGCACATTACATTGTCATAACCATTGACTCTTAGCTCCATATACCATTTGGATCTAGACAACATTATGTAGAAAGATACAAGTACTTGATCATAGTTCTGTTTTGTTTTTTAAGTATATAGCAGGACTGACTTAAAAACAATGGTTTAATATTAGGAAAATATACAATATAGTAAATTACATAAAGAAAAACATCAAAATAATTATGTTAACAGACACAGAAAATGCTTTTGACAAATTATCTATTTGTACTTTCTAAAAAAACTAAAACATGATAGATGTTTTTTATGTCAAAAAACAATTCAGAGTGAGTAAAATCCTATCAGCCAGATTTTATTTGTTTAAACAAAGAGAAAGTTTGAACACTGCTTCATTTCTATATAGGATAGCTTTACATTTTTACAGGTTTGGGGGGGGGATGGACTAAGCAATAGTGGAAAGATATTAAAGATTAAAATATTTTGCAGTTTCTATGTCATTAGCTGAGAGAATGGGAAAGGGAACCTTTGGTGACTTCATGAGAGAGGAGATTTAGAACAGTTGCTGAGGGGAGTGCAATAGTCAATTAAGAAAGGGTAAAAGGGTTGACTTGTTGTAGTTGATGAGATGGAATGACTTCCTCCAGCTATATTCGACATTATCAGAGTAGCAGTGGAGAAGGTGGATAATGTAAACACCACAAGGTTGAGAATGAGCAGATTGTAAACAACGTAAGGCCAAAAGGGATAAGGGAAATTAGGATTAATAAACCCAAGATTATGAAAATGCTTGGAGATCAAAAAGAGATCATTGGCTATAAAAAGTATTAGGAAAATCGGATAGCAGTTTGTGGAGAAAAGTAGCAGCCAAAAATGAAACCAGTCTGGAATACAGACTCAATTGTAAAGTTTTAGGGAAAAGAATGATGGAAAATTTTAAGCAGTTTAACTACATTAAACAGAAAGAAACAGCAGAGGGTAAAAGCCAGGCAAGGAACTCAATTGAATAAAAGTATGTGTGTCTGTGGGTGTGTGTGTGTGTGTGTGTGTGTGTGTGTGTGTGTGTGTGTGTGTGTGTGTAAAATTTGGGACAAAAAATACAAATAAAAAATTAGTTGAGCCCAGAATTAAACAGGAAGAGGAGACTGGCTAAACTGCCTTCAGGAATTTGCAAAATTGCTTTCATGACTCTCAAGTTCATCAAGAAACAAAAGCACATCTTTTTTAATATCAATATTTTACTGATTTGTTAAATGACTACCAGTCAATGAAAAGTTTCTGAAGAACTTTAAAAATATATCACAGAGGTTAACAAAGAGGTGCATAGTTGGTGTGAACAAACTATCACACATTGCAAACAAGGAATCATGCCAAAGGAAAGTCAGCATAAAGGCTGTCATCTACAAAATGAATGACTGCAAAAGAATATGGGGTAAGAGTAAGGGATAATGAATGGACATCCTGCTAATGGCTGTCTTCTTGATGTCAGGAGAAAGTAAGGAAGGCCCCAACCAAATTGGGTGGATCCCCTGTGGTAAACTTACAGATATGAGCAAGAATCCATAGTTCAGTCCAACAAAGATACGTTGCATTCTGCAGTGTTGAAGGGCATGCCCATTTCAATGGGATCACAGAATCATTTGAATATTTGAGTATCCTTCAACCATTGACTGAATAGATGTTGTTTTTTATTTCATATATGTTGTAAATATTTTCCCAACCTGTTTTTGTTTTTCATTATTTTTGTTATGTAGAAATTTTGATTTTCATATAGTTAATCTATCTTGTCCCTAATAACTTATGTCTACTTATTGAATAAAAAAAATCATCTCCCCTCCACACTTGGAATACTTTATTAATTTTCTTCCATATTTTTAGAGTTGATTTTTCCCTAAAATGTTGGTCTCTCATCCAGCTGGAATTTAGTGGGGAATATGCTATAATACATGAGGCAGTGTGGTGTAAGGGATAGAGGGCTGGTCTAGAAGCCAAGACCAGAGTTCAGATCCTGCCTCTGAACATATATTAGAAGTCTGAGCCTAGGCAAATCATGTAACTTCTCAATGCTCTAGACAGCTCCCTAAGACTATAATCTTATAGAAAAGTGGTGACTTCTGGTGGCAATTCCTTTTCCTGTCATGTTGCAAATCAATCTTTCCAAATACTTTTGTTAAATAATGAATCCTTTCCCCAGGTTTTCTTTGCTATAGATTTATCAAATATCAATCTTTTCTATACATTTGGTTGGTTATCTGGTACATTTATTTTGTTACAGTGATCTATTTCTTCATGTTTCTCCAGTATTAGATAATTGTGATAACTAGTAGATAACATGTTTTTAAGCCTGCAAATGCAAAATCATCAGCCTTTCTCTGCATTCTGTACATTGATATTTTTCCTGCTTACTTTTCAATATGAATTTCATTATGATTTTCTTTCATTCTATAAAGAAGTTCCTGCATATACTAATCATTACATTAAATATATAAATTAATTTGAGAAGTATTTTCATTTTTTATTATATTAAACTGGCCTGTCTGTGAACATTGAACATCTCCCCAACTTAAAATATGTCCTTTATTATGGTCATTCTACTCTAACCCCTCTTAACTCCAACATTAATACCTCTAATATCTTTTTCCTGTTTTTCTGCAATTAATTAGAATTTTTATCCTGTGTCAAATAAAAGCAGAGTGTGTTTCCTTGTTCTGTTCTTGCTGTGAATATTTTTAATGCTTCATCATTGCATATTATGTGGCTCTTGCCTTTTTTTTCTTCCATTAAGGGAAAATTATTGAATATTTATTCTTCTTTAGTGTCTTTATCATTAGTGAATATTGGATTTGACCAAAGTTTTTTTTCCCATATCTGTTGATAGAATCACTATTCTTTTAGATTTTTGGTTTATATGTTTTCATTATGTTCATCTTTTTTTTCCCCTGATATTGAAGTAATCTTTCATGCTTTGTATAAACTCTGCTTGGTCCCAATGAATAATTTTCTTAATGTTGTGGTGTATTTTACGGGCTTATGTTTGACTTCATATTTTCATATGGCAGGTAAGTGGTGTGGTTGGATAGAGTGCTGGCCTGAAGTTAGGAAGACTCATCTTCTGGGTTGACATCTGGCCTCAGACACTTTACTGGGTGTTGTGGTCCTGGGCAAGTTCTATTTGCCTCAGTTCCTCATCTATAAAATGAACTGGAGAAAGAAATGGCAGTGATGGGGGAAGGAGGGACAGAATGAAGCTGAGACATACAGCACAGAGTCCCAGCTGGCTATTGTCTGATTTGGGGAAGGAGCTGTTGGGTATATCAGACCTATATGTCTCTGAAGGTAGCAGCTAGTCTAAGCTCCTCCAGCTTTTTCTATTTGTATGTTTCCATTCTGAAATCTTTCCTCATTATTTCTAATAGGGTGAAAGAAGGGGTCTGAATGATTTTTCATAATCAGAGAAAAGGCTTTAGATAAGCTGACTTCCCTCATTTTCTTTCTATTCAGCTGTATTTACTGGTTTCTCTTCATGTTACTAAGAAAAAGTGCACATTGTCCAGAGAATGATTTAATACAAGGATGAACTAGAAAGTGAGAAGTTCAGGCTGCTATAACCATGGAACCTGGTACCATGTATATTTCACCAGGTTCTACATCTACATAATTATATGGTGTTTGGAAATCCTGGTTGTCTTTCTTTACATACCTCAGGTTAAACATGCACAACTGAAGAAACAGCAAGAGAAAATTATTCGAGAAATGGAAGCAGCCATCACTCACAGAGATTCCTTTGTGACTCGGGGAGAAGGTCAAAGCAAAATCGACAAGAAACTACTCACCAGAACCAATTTTCACCATCAACAAATGGAGCTTAGGAAGAAAATCAGAGAAACTCAGAAGGTGGGTAAGCAATGCAATAAAAGAAAGGAGAAAATTTAAATAGTATTTTTATTTTATATGACATTGACTCAGTGTCTTCTGCTAAATTCCTCTTGTGATGCTTCATTGTGGCATCACTTCATGTCCTCAAAGGAAGTTCTGGCTGGTCCCACCAAGCTAGAAAGGCTTTAAGTATGAGCCTGATGACAGACTGTTTAAAAATATAGCTAAGTTTGCAGAGCTCTACTTACAAGTTTGATCACTAGGTGATGGTTCATTTTGTTTTAGGTTTGGATTTTTTTTTTGTTTGTGGGTTGTTTTTTTTTGTTTTTGGCTATTCAGGACTCCATCTAATAAGAAATGGAGGAGTTGTGATTTGCATCACTGGAGAGAAGGCACACACAAGATACAATCATGTATCTTTTGAAATATTTACTCAAGATACAGGATTATTCTGAGAAGAATCATTGGCAAAAATCCTATTTATTTTGTAAAAGAGATCTTTAGGGACAAAAGATACTGTAATGATAATAACTCACATTTATATAATACTGTTTTAAGGTTTGCCAAACACCTTACATATAATCTCATTTGATTCTCACAATAACTCATGAGTTAGTTATTACTACCCTCATTTTATAAATGAAAAAACTGTGGCTGATGGAGGTTAATAGACTTAATCAAGGACACAGAGCTAATAAGAATCAGAGGCAGGATTTCACAAATTCAGGTCAGATCTTCCTTACTCCAAGTCCAGCACTCTATCCGCTGCACCACCTGATCGATTACTTAAAAAATAAAACATTTCTTTACAACAAAAAACAATATAATCTAAAGAAAAAAAGAAATTGGTGAAAATGTCTACATTAAATATACCACATTAAAAATCTGATACCTAAAACCTGTAGGAAGCTATTAAAAATATTCAAAGGAAATGCCAGTCCCTGGTAAACAGAGATCAAAAGATACGAAGTGACAGTTTACAAAAGAGGAAACATAAATAACCACTAGAAATAATGCTAAGCTTCACTAAAAAAGAGATCCAAATTAAAACAACTTTGATATACAACCTTATACCCTACAAATTGCCAAAAAAAAGTAAAATGCACTTTGGGAGAGTTTGGGGGAAAGGTTGGGGTTTGTTTTTTTTTTTTTTTTTTTTTTTTTTGCAGGTTGGGGTAAGTTACCTTCCCAAAAGTAACACGGTTAGTTTTTTTGTGTGCGTGTTAAGTGTCTGGAGCTGGAACCGAACTTGGGTCCTCCTGACTCCGGGGCCAGCGCTTTACTCACTGCACCACCTAGCCACCCTGGAAAGGTATTTTTAATTCATTTTTTGTTTAGTTGCAAAATGGTATCTTTTTTTAGAAAGTAATCTGGCAGGATGCAAGAAAAGTTTATTGTCATTGTTTCAGTCATGTCCGACTCTCTGTGACCCTATTAGGGGTTTTCTTGGCAAAGATACTGCAGTAGTTTGACATTTCCTTCTCCAACTCATTTTACAGATGAAGAAACTGAGGTAAACAGGGTTAAGTGACTTGCCCAGAGTCACACAGCTAAGTGTCAAGTGTCTGAGGCTGGTTTCAACTCAGATCCTCCTTACTCCAGGACTGGTGCTCCACTGCACCACCTAGAGACCCCACTACCCAATCGTTTTAGAAAGCAATCTGACAGGAAACAAGTTACGAAAGTAATAATAGCCATGAATCCCATTAAAGTTTAATTCTATTAAAGTAATCATACCCACTAATTCCATTGTTGGAAATTGTTCATGAGAATAAGCCCCAAAATCTGAAATAGTTTTAGAAAGAAATGTATTGGGTCATTTGGTAGAGGAAAACCAGCCAATAAGGAGGTGTGGCTCCCTCTCGTCCAGGCTCTTGAAGTTTTACATCATATAGAATTCAGACAAGGGTACCCAGCACAGGGAGTACAGGGACCACACAAGCCGAAACACAGAGGAACCCCAAACACAAGCCTGTGTGGACACATCCTAAGTCTTAGGTGTGGTAAACCAAAACAAGAATGATTTGGGTAAATCTAGGACCTGGAGGATATCTTGTAGCCATCTCCAGCATTCCTAGAGAGTGACTGGGGTCAGGCAACATTCTATATTTTGTTTGTTGCCTTTAATCACATTTAAACAGCATGATAATTTTTCCAAACAATATAATAAATAATTTCCCCTAGAAATTCCTCCTTTGGGGCTTTCCCAAGCCCAACATTCTCATATTAATGAAAGCATAATTACCGAAACAAAAAGCTGGGTTAAAGTATCAAAGGGAGTTCATTAAAACAACATGAATCAATGAAACTGTCTTCCTTATATGAGTTAAGTTTCAGGAGTTGTAAGTCAGGGGACTTAAATTTACAATAGAAAACAAAGTGTACTGTGGCCATGAGTATCACAAAGACCATAATCCCATGTTTCCTTCAATATCATAAAAGTTGAACATGGTTAAGTAGAGTCAAACCTTGTTAAACAGACTCTATGGGTAAACTAAGTCAGGTTACAGATTAAACAACATCACAGGGTTTACAATGGATTGATTTAAGAAGGGAGATTTACATATCATGAAGATAACCAAAAAAACTCAGTGTCAGGGAAAGCCTCTTCTATACATTTGAAGCTAGGGAGCTTCAAATTTCCCTTTGCTTCTACTTGAGGAACATCAGTTAACATTATTATTCCATAAGTCAGATTTTGGTAAAGTTAGAAGACTTTCAATTAAACAAAAAATTGAAGGAGGAATGGCCTTGGTCCCCAAACAATAAATAAAAAGGAATTAAGGCATACCCCTCTTTCAGGTAAACACAAAAACCTTGAAACAAAAAAGCCAAGTAATACAATAATTATCATATATGTTAAATAGTATAAAATCTCCTTGTAGCCTACTCCCAATGTCTATTTAATCAGTACATTTTATCTTGAGTGACAGAGGTCCCATGTGTTTGTCTGGTCCCTGGAAACATCTTCACTTAGAAATTCTGGAATAGGCCTTTTTCTCAGGGCAGCTCTGGCAGGGGCTCCTCCTAGTAGATCTGTTTCTTTGATTCCAAGTCACTTGCAGAGATTCCCTGGGTAATTCTACTAAAATCTTCCAGGAACGAGACAATACAATTTTGTATGATATCTTAAATTTGGAAATTTTGGAAATAGTTATTGGAAAATTAGCTCACAGGGTAAAAACTAGCTCAAACCTTATGGAGCTAATCCTATTAACAACAGAGCTTTAAGAAAAACATCAAATTGTTGTTGTTGTTTACTTGTTTAGTCATGTCTGGCTCTTATGACTCCATTATGGGGTTTACTTGGCAAAAATAATGGAGTGGTTTACCATTTTCTTCTCCAGTGGATTAAGGCAAACAGAGGTTAAGTGACTCACTTGGAGTCACACAGCTATTAAGTGTGTGAGGCTGGATTTGAACTTCTGTCTTCCTGATTCCAGGCCCAAGAGTCTATCCATGAGCTGACAAATTAGAAACCCATAATTCACCTCAAAGTTTAGAGAATTTCAGGGTTTTATTTTCCTTAATAGTATTTTATTTTTTTCCAATTACTTGTAAAGATAGTTTTCAACATTCATTTTTGTAAAATTTTGAGTTCCAAATTTTTATCCCCTCTCTTCCTTCCCTCCTCCCTCCCTACAACAGCAAGGAAACTGGTATAGGTTATACATGTACAATCATGTTAAACATATTTCCACATTAGTCATGCTGTGAAAGAAGAATCAAAACAAAAGGGAAAAACCACAAGAAAGAAAAAACAAAAACCAAAAAAAAGTGAAAATAGTATACTTTGATCTTTATTGAGACTCCATAGTTCTTTCTCTAGATGTGGTTAGCATTTTCTTCTATCACTAGTCTTTTGGAATTGTCTTAAATCCAATGATATTGCTGAGAAGAGCTATCATTGTTAATCATCACACAAGGTTGCTACTATTGTGTATAATGTTCTCCTGGTTCTGCTCACTTCATTCACCATCAGTTCATGTAAGTCTTTCCAGGTTTTTCTGAAATCTGCCCACTCATCATTTCTTAGAGCACAATAGTATTCCATTACATTCATATACCACAACTTGTTCATCCATTCCCCAATTGATGGGCATCCCTTCAATTTCCCATCCTTTGCTATCACAAAAAGAGCTGCTATAAATATTTTTGTACACATGGGTCCTTTTCCCTTTTTTATGATCTCTTTGGGATACAGACCTAGTAATCGTAGTGCTGGATCAACAGAATTTCAGTTTTTACATACCACTTGTTCTTTCTATTTTCACTTGAATGTTGTATCTGTATCTGACATGGACAATGCCATCAACAGACTGAAGGAACAATCTTAAAAAGGCTGAAAAGTGATAGCTACTATAAGCCTCCAGACTAACAGATATCCGTTTTGTCTATTAACCCCTAAGGCAGAAATGATATCTTTGTTACTAAGTTGGCTCAAAGTTGCAACGTCAATACATATTATTTATTAATGGGTACAATTTCATAATTTTCATAACTGATGGCCAAACAGTATCAGATATAACTCACTTTCTACTATAAGCAAACTTGTAAGTCCTCCTCTTTGGCTGGGAATGGTCCTAGCTTCTCATACTTAAAAATTAAAACTTTACAATATGCTGTCAGCAGGGTTGATTTTATGGGCTGACTTATGAACCTGCCCAAATAGAAAAAGTCCCAATAACTTCACAGATAATGGCAACTTAAGAAGTCTTTGCTACTCCCCCCCACCCAAATTGTAAGTTGTTATTATCATCAATTTTTTTAATTTGATTTTTTTTTGGAGGGGGAAAGCAGGGCAATGGGGGTTAAGTGACTTGCCCAAGGTCACATGGCTAGTTAAGTGTTAAATGTCTGAGGCCGAATTTGAACTCAGGTCCTCCTGACTCCAGGACCAGTGTTCTATTCACTGTGCCACCTAGCCGCCCCTATTATCATCAATTTTAAAGCAAAATATAGCCAATTAAATACTTAATAGTTTCCAAACATTGTGACCACATTCTTTTTTTTCCAAGATTTTCTCAACACTTATTGTAAAAAAAAAAAGTAGACTTGAAAGTTTTTGGTTGTTTTAATGCAAAATTATTTACCCTGTGCTTTGAACTGGGCAAAATAAGTCTTCGTGCACCAGTGCTTGAGGGAAGTTATGGCCATCCAGCCTTAGTACAAGGGAACTTCTGCCGCTGTTAAGCCTGTGAGTCCCAAGGCATCCCTGTCCTGGACATACAGCAACAGAAGCCTGAATTAGTGAGGTGTGCTAACACGGGCGGCTGCGCAGTGACAAAGTGAAGCAGAGGGGCCCACTCTCCTCCCATGGGCTCTGAGGTGCATTCTGTCCCACGGAGGTGAAGGACAGTGACCAGTAAGCCTCCTGGTGGCCCTGGGATGCTGCTTTACTCAGGAAGACTTCAGTGGGGAGATGACAGCGTCTAACTGGTTTAGGCATGATATAAACCTTGACAGGTTTGCTAAATGGGATGGTCCCTTCAATACTGTTCTCTACCAGTGGCAAGGCTTCTGCGCTGTCCAAACAAGTGGGTCTGGAGATCCAGGTGGAAAAATCACAGGCCAACAGCAGCCTCACTTCAGTCTGACACAGCTCTGTCCAGGCACCATGGGAGAGGTAAACCTGAGTTATCAGTCTATGTCTTCCAGGTCCAGGATTTTGGAAGTCTGAGGGTTTGGGATGGATTATCTAGGCCTGACCATCAGGATATAATACCTGCACTTTGACAACTGTCTGAGGATCTTGCACATGCTGTAGAGTCGAATTGACGTCCAGTGCCACCACCAGCCCAGAGGTAAACCTCAGAGGGTTGTCTGACTCACCAGCAGGCTCAATAATTGTTGCTGATGCTCTGTGGATCTGTTCTGGCAGAGAAAGGTGAAGGAAAGTACTCTGTTGAAGAGTGGCCTGAGGAATTTTTACTACCTCTGAAGGCTTGAAAGTCATCAGGCAAGGCATGAGGTCTAGGAGCTTGTCCACAAAGCTGTCCTGCAAGTGAGGCAACTTGTGACCACATTCTTTAACAACTCAATACATAATCTAACAGCTCCAGATTAAAAAAAGAAGTCACTTTTCTAATAAAGCAATTGCAACACTCTCTGAGTAACATTTTTCAAGTTAACAGCATGTCTTATACAATGGTTTGCCAAAATTTAAAATAAAGAAAAATTAGAAGCCTAATAATATTAAGCAACATTATGGATTTAAAAAACCTAACCCAAAACTCTTTATCAATCAAATCATATCAATTCATTTGAATGTATTTCTGAATCTTCTAATATATAAAATCACCATTTATCAATTGGTTTTCTATGCCAATCATATTTTTTTAAAATAAATATAGTGATAATACTTAATATAATAACAGCTAACATTTATAAAGTACTTACCATGTGCTAGGCACTGTGCTAAGTACTTTACAATTTATTTCACAGGATCCTTAGGATGTAGGTGCTATTACTATTTTAAAGATGAGGGAACTGAGGCAAACAGGCAAAGTAACTTGCTTAAAGTCACACAGTTAATAAATTTCTGAGACCACATTTGAACTCAGGTTTTCCCTGATCCATATAGTTGACAAACATATTGCTTTAATGCCAAATATCAAATGTATTTTGCATTAAATTCTGATTTACCATAATTATCCTAATAGGAGAACACATTTCACTGCAAATGAGACCACATTATAATTTGGTTTCAGGAAAAATTTCAACCAAATTAAATCTGAATTTAAAATTATAAATGGCAATATTCAAAATCTCAATTCAAATTACAAGGGCCATTAGCTGCCAGAAACTCAAATTTTAGAGCCCACTGCTTTCAGTTAGTTCACTTTCAAAGATTATAGTTTCATATTTCCATCCCCCTCATTTTAGAGTCCATGAGGTTCTGAGGATTGGGACATGCTCTTCTTTTTCTTTTTCTTTTTTGGAGGGCAATTGGGGTTAAACAACTTGCCCAAGGTCACACGGCTAGTAAGTGTTAAGTGTCTGGGGCGCATTTGAACTCAGGTCCTCCTGACTCCAGGGCCAGTGCTCTATTCACTGAACCACCTAGCCACCCCCAGGACATGCCCTTCTAAAGATCCTTCAAGGACAGATTTTTAGTATTGTAATGCCAAGCAAAGGTAACTTCCCAAGGTTCAAAATACCAGCATAGGGGCTCTCCATTTTTATTCAGTGAAAAATTAAGAACAGAGATCAAAATATGACATCATTCAAAATACAGCATTTACTAAGTGTGATTCAATAATCTCCAAGTACTACCTGATTTAATCAAGTACTTCCCCACCCCAGGACATTACATTCATTTAATGAATCACAAAGTCCATCTTGTAAATACTACTCCACCCCTAGGCTGTACATTCATTTAGTCCATCACAAAGCCCCTGTTCTCAAATGGAGATTAGTTTCCAATCATAAGTAAAGTACATTCATTTGTTCAATCACAGAGCACAAAAAGATCAAAAGTTCCCCACCCTTGGATCACAATTGAATCTACCCCAGAGTTACAACAAGCTTAAGCACAGCACTTAATACCCAAATGGAGGTCTTTTCTTCATCTTGACAGGAGGCAAGTTCTCAGCAATCTTTGTTCCTGGGGAGACAAAGCTTAGCAAGGCCACAAGATACATTGCCAGTCTCTTCATTAATTCATTCTCTGTCTGTAGAACAGTCCTAGGACCCCTGGAAACATTAGCAAAACCCTCTTCCAGGATTTCTGTAAACATACAACAAGAAAATCCTTCTCCAGGGCTTCTGAACCAACAGCAAGGTTCCAAAACTTCTGCAACAACAGCACTGTCCTTCACCAGTGGACAGAATTCACTGTCTGCAGAACAGTCTCAAGAGCTCTGAACCAACAGCAAGGTTCCCAGACCCCTGCAACAACAGCACTGTCCTTCACCAGTGGACAGAATTCACTGTCTGCAGAACAGTCTCAAGAGCTCTGAACCAACAGGAAGGTTGCTAAACTTCTGCAACAACAGGACTGTCTTTCACCAGTGGACAAATCTGGCAAAACAACATCAAAACAGACAGACAAAGTACCAGAATAACAGACATGTCTTCTCAGTACTTGGCAGCTCTGGGTGGCAGCTCTCAAAAGTCCTGGGCAATTCAAAGTGGCCCTCAGCAATCCTCTCAGTGTCTCTCTGCCTCCAAAGGTGCTGCTTCCAAAAAGTTCTTCTGACTCTCTCTGGTCTTGTGCCTCTCTAAATCTATGTCACCAGCTTCTCCCAGTTCAGCCCTCTCTTTTCACGTCAACAAGTCCATCCCACAAGTGGGATTAACAAGCTCTGGGTTTTAACACGATCAAACCAAAAACCAAGCCAATATAGGGGAATCTTTAAATTCCATTTAAAGTATATTTACTATTATATATATATATATTTATATATATAGTATAATGTATATATTTCTGGAATGTTTATACTATATATATCTGGACTATATATACTATATATACTATTACAAGTATACATACTCAAATAATTTCATGCCACAAATTTATTTCTATTGTTTCCATTTGGTAAATGTTATAACATGATAGAATATTGTCTATCTGAAATTGCTAATAGGCACTCCCCTAAAAAGTTTCACAAATCCATCTTATCTCAATGGAATAAAAAACCTTCTCTTGCAATTTTTTTTCCTTTTAGTGGACTTTGATTACAAGCTACCATCTTTGAAACTCAGATTAATAAGAAATTATACTACATACACACACACACACACATATATATTTGTTATATCAAACAGCTCTTTGGAGAATTGTTAATTGATAAAGAGACCTCTATCAATCAACAAAAGTGGTCTAAATTTTGATTACTTTAAAAATTTTTAATTAATTTATTTTAACATTCTTTTTTTTTTAATTTTGAGTTCCAAATTCTCTTCTTCCTTCTTCCTTCCACCCACTGAGAAGACAAGCAATATGATATCAATTATACTTGTGAAACCATGCAAAACATTTCCATATTGGGCATATTTCAAAAAGAAGAAAGAAAAACAAAGAGAGGAAATTTAGTTTGCACTCCAAGTTCATTAGTTTTCTTTCCGGAGGTGGGTAGCATTTTTTCATCCCAAATCCTTGAATTGTTTTGGATCTTTGTCATGATCGGAGTAGCCACGTCTTTCACAATTGATCATCATTACAACATTGCTATTACTGTGCACAATGATCTCCCATTACTTCTCGCTTCACTTTGTATCAGTTCATATAGGTCTCACCATGTTTTTCTGAAACCACCCCACTCAATCATTTCTTATAGCACAATAGTACTTCATCACAATCATATGCCACAACTTGTTCTGTCATTCCCCAAATGATGAGCATTCCCTCTCAATTTCTAATTCTTTGCAACCACAAAAAAGAGCTGCTATAAATATTTTTGTACATATAGAACTTTTCCTTTTTCTTTTGATCTCTTTAGGATACAGACCTAGGTCAAAATGTATGCACAGTTTTATAGCCCTTTGAGCATAGTTCTTATATAATCTTATGGAAATACTTCCAGAAAGTTCTAGAAATTACCTCACCCTAGAGAGTTTACATTAATATTACAGATAAAGAATAGAATATTTCTCAAAGAGAAAGAAAAAACAAGTCAAAAATGCAATTTGTGATATTAGATTATAACAGTAAAGTTTCAAGGACTTCTACGATAAGATAAAGATATTGCAAATCATGACCATTCAGTCAACAGTAACCTGATGAGAACAGATTTCTTTTTGTCTAGTTGTCTAAAAAGAGTATCATCTGCTATCTTGCTATGCATACCATCATTTGCACAGAAGCTCTTTTGTTTTGATAAGAAACTAGTAGTTTTTAAAAATGTAACAACCTAATAAATTTTGGCTTAAGTTTATACATTACTAAATTTCAATTATCTATAAATTTAAGACCTTAAGATTCTACTTCCATAATCCATGACTGTGCCTTTTAGGTACAACAGAATCTCAAACTTCAGTAGGCACTAGCTCTTTAATTTTACTGGCTGCTTCAACTCTCTCTCCACTTTAATCCATTCTCCATTCACTAAAGTGATTTTCCTAAAATGAAGATCTGATCATGGCACTACCACTCTACCCCTCCCATCACTCAATAAACTCCGGTGGCTTCCTGTTGCTTCCAAGAACAAATACAAAATGTTCTGTTTGGCATTCAAAACCCTTCGTAATCAAGCCCCCTCCTACCTTTCTTATTTCCCTTCAGGCAGCTATGTGGGCTCAGTGGATAGAATGTTGAGCTTGGAGTCAGGACATACAGTTCAGATCTGACCTCTGACACTTGCCAGCTGTGTGATCTTGGGCAAGTCACTTACTGTTCTTGTGGCCTCAGTTTCCTCACCTGTGTTGCTGTTCAGTCGTTTTAGTCACATTCAACTCTTTGTGGACCCATTTGGGGTTTTCTTGGCAAAGATATGGGAGAGGTTTTCCATTTCCTTCTCCAGCGCATTTTATAGATGACAGATCTGAGGCATTTTTCTCTGAGGCTTTGCTTGCTGATATTTTCAAGTTGTTGTCTTCTGTTTGTGTCATGAACCTCTGTCATCATAATAGGTCTTTATGGTCAGGTTCTTTTCTTTTTTGTTTGTTTGTTCATTCTTCTAGCCTATTTCTTGACTTTGGACTTTACATTAGAGTTGGGTCTATTTACTGCTAGGGAGGTGGTGATGTCTGGCCTGAGTCTTTATATGACTTTCAGCTGTTTTCATAACTCAGTCTGGGGGCCTGAAAGTTTTCAGTGCTTCCATAGTAGTGTCATCTGGAGAGAGGTTTGTTCACTGCCTAGTATGAACTCTGAAAGTTCCTGATCCAGTTTGGGTCTGTTGGGTTGTGTGGTTGAGTTTCAGTAGACTGCTATTGGACTCATTTACTCTTAGCCTGCTGGGAGATTCTATATCTTCAAAGTGACTGAACTGCTTGATGCCCCTTTGGTGTTAGTTTTCCTGATGTGGTTATTCTACTGCAGGCTTTATGTGTGGGGCTAAAGGTTAGAAATGAGTCTATTACTCTTCTCTTGAGCTCAGAGTCATACACCTAAATTTTTGGAACTTATTCCTTGCTCTGTATACAGCTAAGACCTCTGGGACATGACTGCTCTCCTCCACACTGAGTAATGGACAACAGAGCTGCCAGCTGGCACACCTTCCTGTTTTCACTGCTGTTTCAGGAGTCCCTTAGGACCCCATTGCTTCCAGCCTTGGTGTTTAGACTTACTTTCCTTACTATCCCTGGGTGCTAGAATGTTCCCCCAACACTGCTTCTGCTCTCTCTGCTGTTATTGCTGCTGTGCTGCTCTCCTGACCAGCACCACCTCAGTTTTTGAAGGCCTCTCTGTTTTCCTAAGATGTTAATGGGGCTGGGAAAAAATGACTCATTGTGACTTTTCCTTTGCTTTCCCAATCAGAATTGGTATAGTGTGCTTCCTAGATGGCTGTAGAAGAGGTGGTTTGGGTGAGCTGTGCAAAAATGCTTTCCGTCCCTCCACCTCTCAGTAACTTTCTAATAAGCTTATCAATCTCTACAATCTCATTTCAAAACTGTCTCTGTCCTCTAGACCACTGCCAATCAAACAACAAGTATTTATTAAGTATCTTCTGTCTGCCAGGTATTGCACTAGGTCCTATAAATACAAAGGCAAAAATGAAAGTCACTTCCTTTTCTAGGAGTTTTCATTCTATTGAAGAAATAACTACATGTATAAGTATAAAGATATAATATATTTATGTCATACATACACATGTATATGCATATATATATTGTGTATGCACATGTATATGTATATGTATATGTAGTGATTAAAAATAATTTCCAGGAGATTCACTAGCAGTTAGGGTCATCAGGAAAAATCTTACATCAGAGGTATGCTTCTAAGAAAACTAGAGATCATAAGAGACAGGGGTGAGAGCATTTTGATTATAAGAGGCAACCTGTGCAAAGGGGAAGAAATAAACATTTATATGATGCCTACTATGTGCCAGGTATTTTTCACAAATATTATCTCATTTTATCCTCACAACAACCTTGTGAGGTAGGTGTTTTTATTATCCCCAATTTATAATCGGGGAAATTGAGGTAGAGGTTAAATGACTTGCCCAGGGTCACACAGTAGTATCTGAGGCCAGATTTGAACTCAGGAAGATGAATGTTCCTGACTCCAGGCCTGGTACTCTATCCACTGTGCTACTTAGTTCCTACCCCCTCCTAGGTTTGTAATGAATAAAATTCCAAATTCCTCTGTCTGGCATTCAAAGCCCCCAAAGCAAACACCTATGTACCTCT
Source organism: Petaurus breviceps papuanus (assembly GCF_028583685.1). NCBI lineage: Eukaryota > Metazoa > Chordata > Mammalia > Diprotodontia > Petauridae > Petaurus > Petaurus breviceps. The sequence continues at coordinate 3,506,159 of NW_027187380.1, forward strand.
TCAGATTTCTCTCTTATTAATCCTTTCCACCTGCTCCACTTTCTACCTATCCAGCCAAACTGGATAATTCTGCCCTTTGAACATATATTACAATCTCCCAACCCTGTTGCTTTGTTCATGCTCTTGCCTGTACCTGGAATGCCCTTTCTCGTCATCCTTTAAAGTCTTTCTCAAATGCTACTTCTTTCTTCCAAAACAAATTTTACAAAGAAAAAAAAGAGTTCCAGCTCTCAGTAGTTAACTATGTTTAAATTTCATTCTCTTCCTAGATTGTAGATTCCATGAGGGTAGGGTATGTCTCAATAATAACAACTGACATTTATGGAGTATCTTAAGGTTTGCAAAATACTTTATATTATTTCATTTAATCTTCACAACAACTTTGTAGGTTAAGAACTAAAGGTTATATTAGTCCCATTTTAAAGTGAAGAAGTTAAGTATAGAGTATATTTTAAGTAACTTGCCCAAAAATCACATAGGTGCAAGAGGTAGGATTTAAGCCCAGAGTAACTCCAAGTCCATTGCTCTGTCTGCTACATCACACTATCACTCTTTTCTAATTACATCTCCCCTCATCACCTAGCACCTAGTCCTCTGAGCGCATGTTGAATTAATTGAAAAAAGAGCATCCAGTGGTTCCCTACTGCAAGTCCAGACTCCTCTTAGTTTTCAAGGCCTTCCATTATCTGACCTCACTCTACTGTCCATCCAACCTTATTTCTTATTTCTCTACAACATTACTCTGTTCAGGTCAATCCAGTTTTCTTGCTGTTCTCCATACATGCCATATGCATTTCTGCCACCATGCTATTGTAAGTGACATTTATATGGTGCTTTAAGGTTTGGAAAGTGCTTTCTTTACATCCATTATCTCATTTGATCCTCACCACAATCCTAAGAAATACAGCAGGTTATTGTATTTTACAGATTAGGAAACAGATTCAGAATAAAAGAGTGCTCAATGTTACATAGGCAGGATTTGAGTCTCTACTGCATGTTTTCTACTACCCTACACTGCTTCTTATATCATTATGCTACTTCATGCACAAGTATATCTTACTTCCTTCATCTATTGAACTCCTATCTATCCCTTAAGGTAGTAGTGTTAAACTCAAATTTCCAAAGAAATGGGGCTACTAAGCCACACATAAGGTTCGCTTTAAGCTGCATATTGACTTAGAAAACCACATATTAACATTATCTTTTTTCTCTTTTTAATTTTTATGTATGTATGTATGTATGTAAGTGTTTTATTAAATATTTCCCAAGTACATTTTAATCTGGTTTGGTCACACTCAGGGAGCGTTGTGACTCAGTGCAGATCATGTGCTTGACAACCTCTGTTTTAGAGTTTATCCCAAGTCCTCCAACATGCTTTCTCTAACTATTCCAGCCTACAAGGAAATTTCTTTCCTTTGAAGTTTATATTGTATTTAGAATTTGCACTATATAGAATAACATTATACTTGTTTGCTCAATTCTTTCATTTTTAAATTTCGTTTCCCTAGGAGATAAGGATTATCTTATTCATCCTTTGTATCCTTATTAGTGCCTAGAATTTCATATTCCCATCAAGGTCATCACATGCTGTTTGGTATATATTATACACCATTATATATTATAGGTAATTGATTTATTGATCAATTATTGTGTGACTTCATATAATTGTCAGAAGCTAAGAGAATATCTTTGTCCATAGTTTTCATCTCAGAATTCATTTTCTTTTCATAGTTCACTGAAGACTGCAACCAAAGCATCTCTGAGATGAAAGAAACTCAAAAATGTCTAAGTGAGTCTCTTGTAGAAAAGCAGGAAAAGCTTACCAACCTGCAGAAAGAGGATGACCAACTTGACACCACTATCAGTAAACTCACAGAACTTAAGAGACAGGTAAAGAGATTATTTTGTTCAGTCAAATAGAGTAACACAGGTTAGCAGAACCCAAAACAAATCCTACTATGGTTCTGTCCTTCCAGGAATTAATGCTACCAGGTACTACACTGCTATGAGTTTTTATTCAATGATAACATCTTACTAGATAAATTAGGTCCCCTCACTATGGCAATTAGACTTCTAAGTCTAATTATGTGACTTCTAAGAATTTTAAAATGAGAAGAGATTCAATCAGTTTCTCCCACTCATTTGAATTTCTACATTTGGCAGCAAGGGCTTCTTCAAGGAAAAAGGAAAAAATAATCTACAGAAATATTTGTACTTCCAAATTTGCACCCAGATGATGTGGCTGCTTCCTAAGATGGCTTTGTAGCTTTCCCTTTCATACATATAGTGTCCCCTCTGAGCACTCTCTTCCAACCTGCACTTGCCAATTGTGTCCTCAGTGGGATGATATTCTTTGGGTCCACCTCCTAAAATTATAGCTTATGGTCCCCATCAGTACATTTACCTTTATTCCAGTTAGCCAGAGGATAAAATTAACTCAAGGTAAAGGCATTTACTAAGTGGCACTGTAGAACAGTAATACAAAGAATTTCCTTCAAAAACTGGAGTTTTCCACACAAATATACATAGGTCTCAAAGCTGGAACTGAGACTCTGCTCTGTTCTTGCTATCTGACCTTCATTATTTCTGCTTGCTTCTTTTCTCACTTTTAGGAAAGTTAGATACTATGGACCTCTAGATAATATTGAATGGGAATAGAAAGGACCATACTCATTTTTAAGCTGTGTATGGCATCTTTTTAAAAAAACTGACCATGTATTAGGGCATGAAAACCTCACATAAATGTAGAAAAGCAGAAATATTAAATGCATCCTTTTTGGCTCACAATGCAACAAAAATTACATTCAGAAAAAAGTTTTTGGAGCACAGATTAAAAATTAATTGGGAACTAAATAATGCAATCCTAAAGAATGAATGGGTCAAAGAATAAATCATAGAAATAATAATTTCATTAAAGATAATGACAACAATGAGATAACATGCCAAAATTTGTGAGATGCAGCCAAAACAATATTTAGGGGAAATTTTATATCTGTATATGCTTATGTCAAAAATAGAAAAAAGATAAAGAACAGATCAACAAATTGGGCATGAAACTAAAAAAAAACTTAGAAAAACAAGAAATTTTAAATCCCCATTTAAATACCAAAATAGAAAGTCTTAAAAATCAAAGGAAAGATTAATAAAAGTAAAAATTTTTAAAAACTGAATAAAACTAGGAGTTGATTTTATGACAAAAATGATAAACTAGATCAACTATTGGTTAATTTAATTTTAAAAAAGAAAGAAGAGGGTAGAGTCAAGATAGTGGAGTGAAAGCAGGAACTTGCTTGAGCTCGCCCCCCAATCACTTCCAAATACCTGTGGAAAATGACACTAAACAAATTTAGGAGTTGTGGAACCCACAAAGTGACAGAGTGAAATATATCTTCAACTAATGAGCCTGGTGGGCCGAAAGGAAGGGTCCATCACACTGGGCTGGGAGCACAGCGCAGTCCTACATGGGCCACACTGGCACAGACTGGGCCAGAACAGGCCTCAGGGGACTGAATCACTGGCACCTGTCGAAGTTTTCAGACTTCTTAACCCACAAATACCAAAGACAAAGTAAAAGGTCAGTGGAAAAATTCTTTTGGACCCGGATGAGAGAAGAGTATGATCTGGCCCCAGCCCCCAGGGTGGTGGAGGTAGCTGTACTTGTGGTGGCAGTGGCAGCAGTAGTAGCAGTGATTGCTTTGGGAGCCCCAGGCCCACAGATGGTGGGGGAATCAATCAGAGGGCAATTGCAGGAATCTCTTTGCTGGCACTGAGGCTGAATAACACAAGATCCTACATTAAGGGATCAAAGGGCTTAGAATATAATATTCCAGAGACCAAGGGAGCTAGGATTAAAACCAAGAATCTGGCCTCAGATACTACTGTGTGACCCTGGGCAAGTCATTTAACCTCTACCTCAATTTCCCCGATTATAAATTGGGGATAATAAAAACACCTACCTCACAAGGTTGTTGTGAGGATAAAATGAGATAATATTTGTGAAAAATACCTGGCACATATTTGTGTTGTAAAAAGAATTTGGTAGGACTCCTTTGCCTATTTAAAAAAAAAACAGTTTATATAGGAATTAATTGTTCTTTAATTATTTGGTAAAAATTCACATGTAAATCAAAGCTGAGTGTAATACTTCAGGGGAAAATATGGATATTCAATGAAATAGAGGTTTTTTTAAGTATTCTTGATGAAAAGATCAGAGCTGAACAGAAAATTTGACTTTCAAATACAAGAATCAAGAGAAGCACGAAAAGGTAAAATAGGTAAGAGAAATGTGGAAGTTTCCAGACTTCTCATGGAAGGAACTTATTAAAGTTGAATTGTTTATATTCCTACATGGAAAAATGATATTTGTAACTCATGAGACTTTTCTCAGTATTAGTATAGTTGAAGGGAATATCTTATCTATCTTTCTATATGTATTTATGTATGTATGTGTATATATATATATATATATATATATACATAAAGAGGGGGCATAGGGTGAGTTGAATATGAAGGGATGATATCTAAAAAATAAAATTAAGAGGTGACAGAGAAATATACTGGGAGAAGGAGAGAGAGATAGAATAGGGTAAATTATCTCACATAAAAGAAGCAAGAGAAAGCTGTTACAATGAAGGGGAAGAGCAGGAAGGTGAAAGGGAATGAGTCAACCTTACTCTCACTGGATTTGGCTTAAGGAAGGAATACCATACATGTGCAATTGGGTATCTTACCCTATAGGAAAGTAGGGGGAAAGGGTAAGAGGGGGGGAGATGATAGAAGGGAGGCAGATTGGGTGAGGGGGTAGTAAGAAGCAAATACTTTTTTTTTTAAAGCAATCGGGGTTAAGTAACTTGCTCAAGGTTACACGGCCAGTTATTTCTGGGTGTGGTGCTGAGTATCTGAGCCCAGATTTGATCCAGGTCATCCTGACACTGGAGCCGGTGCTCTTACTCGCTGAGCCACCTGGCCACCCCTAAGCAATTGGGGTTAAGTAACTTGCTCAAGGTTACATGGCCAGGTGTTTCTGGGTAGGTGCTAAGTGTCTGAGCCCAGGATTCGATCTCCAGGTCATTCCAACACTGGAGCCGGTGCTCTTACTCGCTGTGCTACCTGGCCACCCTGAATCAAATACTTTTGAAAAGGAACAGGGTCAAAGGAGAAAATAGAATAAATGGGGGGCAGGATAGGATGGAGAGAAATAGTCTTTCACAATATGATTACTATGTTTTGCATAACTACACATGTATAACCTATATTGAATTGCTTATCTTCTCAATGGAGGTGGGTGAGGAGAGAAGAAGGGAGATAATCTGGAACTCAGAGTTTTAAAAACTAATGTTAAAAAAATTGTTTTTACATACAACCATGAAATAAGATATATAGGCAATGGGGTATAGAAATGCCCTACAAGAAAGTAAGGGGGATGGAGGGTATAGAAGAGACACTGGGGAAAGGGGTAATCAGTATGCTTGCCTTCTTGGGATGGGGGGTAGGGGAGAGACAGGGAGAAAATTTGGAACTCAGATCTTGTGGAAATGAATGTTGGAAACTAAAATAAATGAATACAAAAAAAAGAGAAATGTTTTTTTTTAAAAAGTAAGAAGAAAATCAAATTACCAGTATCAAAAATTAAAAGGATGAATACACAACCAATAAAGATAAAATTAAAACAATTATTAGGAGCTATTTTGCCCACTTCATGTCAATAAAACTATCTAAATTGAGTGGATGACTATTTATAAAAATTTAAATTGCCCAGATTGGCAGAGAGGAAAAAACATACTTAAATAACCCTATCTTAGAAAAAGAAAGTAAACAAGTCACAAATAAACTACCTAAGAAAAAAATACATGATGGATTTACATGTGAATTTTTACCAAATAATTAAAGAACAATTAATTCCTATATAAACTGTTTTTTTTAAATAGGCAAAGGAGTCCTATCAAATTCTTTTTACAACACAAATATGGTGCTGATACCTAAATCAGGAAGAGCAAAAATAGAATGAAAACTATATGCTGATTTCCCTAATGAATGTAAAAATTTTAAATAAAATTTAAAGGAGATTACAGCAATATATTACAAAGATTATACACTATGATCAGGTGGGATTTATACCAGGAATATAGGACTGATTCAATATTAGGAAAACTATAAGCATAACTGACCATATCAATAACAAAAACAACAAAAATCGTATGATTATATCAATAGGTGCAGAAAAATCTTTTGACAAAATTCAACACCATTCTTATTAAAGCCACTAAAAAGAATAGGAATAAATGTAGCTTTATCTTAAAATGATAATTAGTATCTATCTATAACCAAGAACAAATATTATCTGTAATGGGGATAAGCTAGAAGCCTTTCTATTAAGATTAGGGGTGAGGGGCAGCAACGTAGCACAGCGAGTAAGAGCACCGGCTCCAGTCCCAGGATGACCTGGGGATAGAATCCGGGCTCAGACACTTAGCACCACACCCAGAAATAACTGGCCGTGTAACCTTGAGCAAGTTACTTAACCCCGATTGCTTTAAAAAAAAAAAAAAAGATTAGGGGTGAAGCAAAGATGTCCATTATTATTTAATACCTTATTTAGAACTGCTATCTATTTCAGTAAGACAAGAAAAAGAAATTGAAGGAATAAGCATGGGCAACAAGGAAACAAAACTTTTTTTTTTGCAAATGATATGATAATATACTTAGGGAACCCTATGGAGTCAACTAAAATTCTAATCAAAACAATTTAACAACTTTAGCAAAGGTGCAAGATATTAAAAAAAATAATAACACAAATCATCAGCATTTATATATATTACCAAGATAGAGAAATTTCATTTAAAATAACTGAAGAAAGTATAAAATATTTGGGAGTCTACTTGCCAAGACACACATTGGAACCATAGGAACGCAATTACACAAATAAAGATAGATCTAAACAAGTGGAGAAATATTAACTGCAAATGGGTAGGCCAAGTCAGTAAAAATTAAAATGACAATATTACCTAAGTCAATTTATTCAATGCCATACCAATCAAATTATCAAAGAATTAATTTATAGAGCGAGAAAAAAATAACAAAATACATCTATAGGAACAAAAGTTTAAGAATATCAAGGGAATCAATGAAAAACTATTAGAAGGAAGGGGGCCTAGCAGTACCAGATCTAAAATTATACTACAGATCTGTAATCATCAAAACGGTCTGGAACTAGATAAGAAATAGAGTAGTTGACCAATGGAACAGATTAGGTACACAATATATAGAAGCAAATGAGCACAGTAACTTAGTGTTTGATAAACCCACAGATCCAGGCTACTGGGGCAAGAACTCACTATTTGACAAAAACTACTGGGAAAATTGTAAAGTAGTCTAGTAAAAACTAGGTATAGACCAATATCTCACACTATATATCAATATCAGCTTAAAATGGGTCCATGATTTAGACATAAAGGATGATATCATAAGTAAATTGGGGGATCACACTAAAAATTAATTGTCAGACCCATGGATAGGGGAAGAATTCATAATCAACAAGAGATGGAGAGCTTCTAGGGGATGCTAGGTGCTGTAGTAAATAGAGCACTGGCCCTGGAGTCAGGAAGACCTGAGTTCAAATCTGGTCTCAGACGCTTAACATACTTACTAGCCATGTGACCTTGGGCAAGTCACTTAACCCCAACTGCCCCACCTTCCCCCTCCAAAAAAAAAAGAGAGATGGAAAGCATCACAAGGGTATGTAATGGGTAATTTTGATTACAGGAAATGAAAAAGCTTTTACACAAGCAAAACCAATGCAACCAAAATTAGAAGGAAAGCAGGAAACTGGGGGAAGGGGGGGAAGTTATATAGCAAGCTTCTCTGATAAAGATTTCATTTCTCAAATATATAAGGAATTGAGCCCAATTCATAAAAATATGAGCCATTCCCCAATTGATAAATGGTCAAAGGATATGAAGGCAGTTTTCAGAAGAAGAAAGCAAAGCTATCAGTAGCAAATATCATACCAAAAATTTCTCTAAATCACTACTAATTAGAGAAATTCAAACTAAAACAACTCTGAGGCTGACCTATGCCCAAAGGGCTATAAAACTAAATGTACACTTTGACCTAGTAATACTGCTACTAGGTCTTTACCCCAAAGACATTAGAGAAAAAGGAAAAGGACCCATATGCATGAAAATATTTATAGCAGCTCTTTTAGGTGGTAGCAAAGAATTGAAATCAAAGAGATAATCATCAATTGGGGAATAGCTGAACAAGTTGTGGTATATGATTATGATGGGATACTATTGTGCTGTAAAAAATTTATGATGGGGATGCTTGCAAAAAACATGGGAAGACATATGAATTTATGCAAAGTGAAGTGAGCATAACCAGGAGAATGATGTATATAGTACCAGGTATATTGCAAGGATAATCAACTGTGACTCTTATCAGTTCAGTGATCCACAACAATTCCAAAGGACTCATGTTGAAAAATGCTGTCTACTTCCAGATAGAGAACTGACTCCGAGTATGGATTGAAACATATTTTTTTCTTTATTCATTTTTATTGCCTTTTTTTCCCCACAACAAAGCTAATGTGAAAAATGGGTGAGGGGGTGGAGAAATGCAGCCCCCTGGCATCCTGTAATTTCAAATAGGTTGAATAAACTCGACCTATTTAGGAATCTCTGTTCAATTCCCCACTATGTGCAAGAAAAGTCCCATATCTGGTAATGTGTTATGGATGTTTCCTCCTTTTTAGGGGTTCTAGGATGGTGATTGGCAGGGAACAAATATATTAATAGATAATTTCTACTTTTAGATCTATTCTTTGTGGTCATTAAGTGTTGTATAATTGCTTTAGAGGGATGAGAGTCATAGATTTGAAATGTTCAACCATCTAATCCTGGTCAATTAACAAGAGGGAGGTGGAGCCAAGATGGTGGAGTAGCAGGAAGAAGTATAGCTGAGTTCTTCTCTAAAACTCCTCCAAACAGATCTATAAAATGCACCAGACTGAACCCTTATGGAAAAATCCAAGAAAAAGTCACAGTGAGTAATTTTTTCAATCTAGGTCAGCATGAGGAGGCAAACAGAGAAGTCTACAGACATTAAGGTTAGGGTCTGGCCAAGAGCATGCATTCCCAGGGGAGCACTCCAATGCAAGGGAGACACTGTGCCCCTGGGTAAGAGGAGCTCCCAGAAACATGCTGGGAAACCTCAATGAAAATAGATGGCAATTGGCAGCTTTATCACGTAATAACCACCACTATGTCACAGATCCAGGGTATACTGAGGAGGGGACCTGAGCCCAATGGTGGTAATCCAGAGTGGTTACAGACCTTAGACTGTGTACCAAGATCAAGTTCAGGAGCAAGCAGTTGCAGTGTGGCTCAGATTCTAGGAACAAGCAGAGTCTCAGCACCAGCTTCTAGCCCAGTCTGAAGCCTGCAGACAAATAACAAGACAAGAATAACAAGTCAAAGGGAATATCCTGCAGTTCTGTCACTCTGAAAAAGCAGAGCTTCCCAGCTGGCTGATAGTAGCTGAATCTAGCAGTGTTATACTGTTGCTTAGACCTAAATCTTGATTAGAAACTTGAAGAGCTCAGACTATTTTGCCTTGAGTCTTTTGATCTACTTTGGGAGTGTTGAAAGCTTGCAGGTCCCCAGCCTAACCTGTCCCTGAGATCCTGGAATAACAAAACACTCAATATCTCAAGAAAACACAAAACTTTCTCTCTGTAACAAAAAGTACAAAATCAAGAAGTGATCTGGAAAAATTAACAAACAAAAAGAGAATCCCACCATAAAAAGCTTTTTATGGTGACAGAAGTGCTCAAGTCACAAACCAAGAAGAAAATGACTCTAAAATATCTCCAAGTAAAGCCTTAAACACACACACACAGATACACACATAGACACACACACACAGACACACACACCCCTTGGGCACAAAGTCAACTAAAATTTCCAGAGGATATAAAGGAAGAGTTTTCTTTTAAAAAAATTTTATAAATGAAATGAGAATATTAGAAGCAAAAATAAGAGCAGAGAATTATGGAAGATAGAATTGAAAAGGTTTTGAATGAGGCACAAGACCTTGCCCAAGCAACAAACTCCCTGAAAATAAGAATGGAACAAATAGAAACCATTTACTCCACTGGTTACATGCTGGAAAAAAAAAAACAACAACTCAAAATGAAAATTCCCTGCAGAAATCCAGAACTCCCAGGTTAAGGAAAAATATTGCAAGCAGTCAGAAAAAAAAAAAAGAATTCAAGTACCAAGGAGCCACATTCAGGGTTATGCAAAATTTAAGAGCCATCATCATCAAGGAGCAGAGAGGTTGGAATACAATATTTCAAAAAGCAAAGTACATAGATTTACAATTAAAAATACAGAGGGAAAAAACTTGAATCTTGAATGAAATAGAGGATTTCCAAGCATTCCTCATGAAATGACCAAAGCTCCATAGAAATTCTGAAGTTTAAACACAGGAGTTAAGAGAAACATAAAAAAAGGCAAACATGAATAATCATAAAGGACTTACATTCAAATATGGGGAGATGACACTGAACCCTATCATCATCAGTGTCATAAAAAGAGTCTTGTTAGATAAGACTTGGGAATAGTTCTGTTATGTCTTAATGATCTTAAGAGAAGAATGGAAAGAAAAGATAAAATGACTATGAGTCCTACTCCTAGGGTATTTATTCTAGGGAGTAAAGAGAAAGAAATGTTAGAAAATTACCTTGCATAATCAGTGTGTGCAAGTATACAAACAAGGAAGAACAGGTGAGAGGAGCAGCTGACACTTTAACCTCACTCATCTGGTTAAAGCAATGAGCAAATACATGAACAATTGGGCACAGAAATAGATTTCACTCAGGGAAATGGGAGGGAAAGGGGAAAAGAATAGGGGGAATAAGAGGAAAGATAAATAAAGGAAAGGATTAGTCCTAAGCAGAACAAACTCTAAGTATGTACAAAAATATTTTAGCTCTTTTTGAAGTGGCAAAGAATGAGTTTTGAGTGGGTACCCATCAGTTGGGGAAAGGCTGAACAATTTATGGCATATAAATGTGATGGAATAGTATTGTGCTGTAAGAAAATGTGAAGGGGATGGTTTCAGAGAAACCTGAGAAGACCTGAATGAATTGATCCAGAGTAAAGTGAACAGAACCAAAAGAACATTTATCCAAGAGAACAATGACAACAATATAATAAAGATAACTTTATTATAATTAGGAACTCTGATCATTGTAAAGATCATGATTCCGGAGGACCAGTGATGAAACAAGCTACCCAACTCTTTATAGAGAGGTGAAGGACTCAGAGTGCAGAATGAGGCATGTTTTTCTGGACATGGCCAGTGTAGAAATCTGTTTTGTCTAACTATACATGTTTGTAATGGTTTTTGTTTTCCTTTCATTATATGTTGGTGGAGGGGGGAAGTGAGAATAGAAAGTATTGATTGAAAAAATATATGATTTTTAAAAATATTTAGGGATTTCTCTATCATCATAGATGCTATGAGACCATTAAGATGCAAATAGATACTTAACTTTGAATGATATCATTAGAGATGGAAAGAAGGATAGATGTCCATTGGGATAGGAGTCAATTAATATGGGCATGGATCTTCCCAGAGAGTTCTGTCTCTGTATTACATACCCAATATCAGGAGGCCATTGTTTTCACAACTGAGTATCAAAGGTCCTCTGAGAGCAGTGGGATTCTATATTTGCATACTAACTCAGATTACATTAGATAGAGTAGAACAAATTTGGAATACACAAAGATCCAAACAAAAGGGGGAAAGACCTTAATTATTAATATATTTTTATATATGTTTTCAAGTAAGTAATATCAATGCTTTTTTTTATTCCCCAGAGGAAGGACAAAACCTGCAGTTATAAAATTTTCAGGAGCAAACGTCTTCATATATAGCATGAAGTTCATAGAAACCACATGGAAGTCATAGGTCCTAAAACACTAAAAATGCAATTTTAATGGCCTCATTTTTGGTTCTTTGTTGAAAACCTGTCCTCTCCCACCCTAACCTTTCCCTTGCTCTCTCTTTGTTCTTTTTAAGCTATATGTTTCAAGAATAAAGTTTCCCTTCTGGAATGAATACAACAAATTTCTCCAGTCAGCAAACTGTAGCTTGTCCTCTTGGAGGAGCGGCAATATCTCTCTTCTTAGACTGTTTCATTTGAAAATTCCAACTCTCCATGGCTAGTGAAGTTTCAACGTAGTTTGAACCTAATGTTGGTGAATCTATAGTGAATATATAGTTCTGATATGCTGTGGACCTGCTGGCTTCACTTTGTCCTATGACCACAAAGGCACCCCTATCTTTGGTCAGCTTTCATGAAAATACATGATCATGAAGAGAATGGGCCAAGAGATAGTCACTAAATCACTACCATCACTACAAATTGATCCATGCTATTTTTAAAAACATTAAAAATATATTCTTTCCCAATGATTGGTCAGTAGCTATTTACCCTTATATAAGAAAAAACAGTAATCACCATTATGCAGAAATCAGCTATTGCCTATTTTCCCTTATCTTTCCTTATCCCTTCAAATGTTAATAGATTTATAAAGATAAGGGTGATGACTTAAAGAAAATTTTTAATTTCCTTGTGATTTCCCCTCCACTGATATAAATTAAAACACTGGTGATCCTCAGGTAGTGATCTTCTATCAATGGGCCATAATGGGAGCATTTCCAGAGCTCCCATTCGACTGGCCATAGGCTTTAAGAATCTGGCTTCACTATAATGTCACAATGAGACATCAACATAGTAGTAGTAAAAGGAAGTTGAAATGGCAATGGAAAAAAATTCAAAATGTCATTTTAATCTTCTCTAATATCTACAAAGAAGTGTATTTTTTATGGGTTTCTTGCTAAGTCTGGCTTTTGCCTTCTTTCCTCTACTACTTTCTTCACTATGTATTGGATTTCATTGAATCAGAGCTAAATCTGTGATAGGATATATTTCTCTTCTTTCATTCTATTTAAGACAATAAAACAAGATCCACTTGGTTAATTAATCTGTGGGAACGTTTCATTATATATTTTGTCTAAAGACTCCATTTTTCAGTGATCACGCCTTTAGCTACTGAGTCTTCTCATGTTTATCATTTGCTAAGGTATTCCATTTTACTTATGGTTGATAAATCTCTCTCTTTTCCTTTCTAAGAACTTCACAGAACTTGTAATGCTTCAGAACCGTGTTAAGTATCTCCAGGCTGCAAAGGAAGGAAAATATGTATGCCTGTTCCGATCTAAACAATCTCTGCAGAATGAAAGGCAGAAACAAGAAGACCGAATGAACCTCATATGCAGCATTCTTGACCATGTTAAAACAGAATATCCCCATTTTCAAGCACCACTCCAAAAGCTCAACCAGGCAATGTCAGCCAAGCCAGAATTATGTCTGCCTTCTTAGAGGACAGGGTGGGCTACATCTCCTGAAGCCAACACACCAGAGAGGAAATCTGTGAATTTTAACTAAACAGAAGTACATTTTAACAGTTTCTCTGTAAACAAAGACCACAGTTGTATAGTAAGGGTATTTTACAAAAAATGACCAGGTCAATAGAGCAAGATTTTAAAATACCTCTATAATACCCTTGCTTTTTTTCCCTAATAAATTCTACTCCTGCTCTTAAAAAAAAAAAAAAAACACCTCTAAAAAAATCTATAGTCAAGTAATCTATGAATTCTTCACTTCTTTGATTCCAAATATATATCCCCTGAATACAAACCAAAATGTCTAAGTTATAAAATTAAAATAAAGGAAACTGTAGTTTCATTTATTTGGAGGGTTCTATATATCAGAATCCCAAGGAAATGTTATTTGTCCTTTTGTCACCACAGATTTGAGAAGCTTACAGCGTAAGAGAGAAAGGAATAACATGTCTTGATAGCAAAGATCCTTTAGAGAAACTATATCTTTTGCTTATGCAACTTTAAAATATTAGAAAGCATGGGATTTATTAATGTTCTTGAGAACTAAGCGATTTTTACTCCTTGGAGGCCCATATAACAAGTCTGAGAAATCATTTCTTCCCACAGAATTCCCACAGGCACTAAAACTATGTGAAATAAAAAAGGTCCTCTGTCATATCAAATTTATACATTAAATTATAATTAAACATACACTGACTACATGATGAATACAGATAAGAAGTAAAATAATACTATACATAGTCTTTACATTAGAAATATTGTATTTTACCACATTTTCCAATTAATTTTCCCTGAATCAAAAGCTATGATGTTTTTCTCCCATTCTCTCAATTTCTAATTTCCCACTACTCTGAAACCTATGTAGCACAAAGAGAAAATGGAGATATTTTTCCTTATAACATTTTTCAGTAGCAAAATAAAAAGCTAATGTAGTATTTGTCTTTTGTTTTGTCATTTTCAGAAGCAACCAATTAATAAGAATTTAAAACTACCTAATGTATGACAGGTACTATGCTAGGTGCTGGGTATGTAAGAATAATAGGAATAATGATAGCATTTATGTAGTACCTACTATGTGTCAGACATAGTGCTAAGCACTTTACAAATATTTCATTTGATCCTCATAACTCTAGGGCGTGGGTACAATTATTATTCCCATTTTACCATTTTAGGAAACTGAGGCAGCCAGAGGTTAAGTGACCTAGGGTTACACAGATTTGAACTGAAGCTACATTTGAACTCAAGTCTTCCTGACTCCAGACCCAACACTCTTATCATAAAATTATTTCACAGAAATGAAATAGTTCCTATCCTCAATTCTATCAGTGGAGACATATACATACATTTATTCCATATATGCACTAAAGTGGGGGCTAAGAAATAACAACTGAGTGATCAGGAGGGGTTTCAAATAGAAGCTGGGTTTTGAGCTGCACCTTAAAAGAAACCCAGGTTTCTAAGATGAAATGTCCTGTAGAAGGTACCTTAGAGTACCTTCTTAGAGATTTTCTGGGTTTCTTAGAGATGACAGGGAGCAGGGGAGTGACTTGGTTAGATATTGCCTTCAGTAAAATCATTTTGGCAGTAGTTTGGGGAAATGATTAGAAAAGGGAGACTTGAGGCAAGAAAATCAACTAGGTTTTTTCCAATTAGTTCACATAAGAGATAATGAGGGCTTGAACCAGGAAAGAGGCTGAGTAAAGAGAAGGGAGAGGATGCAAGAGATATTATACACAAAAGAACCAACATGGATCAACTAAATTTTACAAATGATTGGATATGTAGAGGCAGAGAGAGTGAGGAATTGAGGAGGACTCCAGGCTCTTGCTGCTTGGTGACTAGGATAGGGGTATTTACAAAAGAAATAGGGAAGTCTGGAAAGCAAGGTAAGTTTGAGGGAAAAAATGAGTTCTGTTTGGGACATGTTGAGTTTGTGATGTCTAGTATATCCAGTTTGAAACACTCAATAGGTGGACTTCTGGACGTGGAGCCAAGATGGTAGATTAGAGAAGCAACCAAGCTCTCCCAATATTCCCCTCCAAACAACTTTAAAATAATGCCTCAAATAGAGTTCTGGAACATCAAAGCCAACAAAGTGTCAGAGTGAAACATTCTTCCAGCACAAGAAAACCTAGGAGGTCAAAGAGATCTGTGACATGGTGGTAAAAGCTGGTCTAGATTCCATGTAGATGAAACACCAGTGGTGGGATTAGGTGGTGGTGACAGAAGCAGCAGCAGTTTTGGAAACTCTCAAGCCAGAGATGATAAGAGGACCTGAAAACTGGTAAGAGAGAGATTACAAGGGCCCTATGTACTAGCACTAGACACAGGAACAGATTCTGTTTGGCAACTCCATTATCTATACCCACTTTTGGGTTATAGTTCAAAGGCAGAGAAGAGCAATTTCAGTCAGGAGGGCGCAGAAGCCCTGAGAGGCAGTATCACTTCTGGCCTCAAGGGATCAAGGACTCTGAAGAACAGTATGCTTTCTTGTCCTAAGGGAGGAAAAGCCCTGAAAAGCAATACCTATTGCAGTCCTAGGAAATCAGGGTCCTTTCCTGGGTAAGGACCAGAGTACTGACCAAGAGAGCAGTGACCACATGTCTCCTCAGATCACACTAACTTGGAAGCACCAAAAACTTTCAAACCCCCATGACTTTCTCTGAAAATAGCAGTACAGAAAGAGTATAAAGCTTGAGACAGTGATCCTCTACCCTCCCACACCAGGAACAGAGCCCAATATTAACAAAATTCTAAATCAAGAAACAGGGTGGGAAAATGAGCAAACACCATAAAAAGAACTTGACCATAAAAACAAACAAGCAGAAAAAAAAACAAAAAAAAAACATGGTGCCAGGTAAAAGCAAGACACAAACTCAGAAAAGGACAACGAAGTCAAAACAGTTACAAGTGAAGCCTCAAAGAAAAAAAAATGTGAATTGGACACAAGTCCAACAAGAATTCCTAAAGGAGTTAAAAATTATTTTCAAAATTAAAGAATAGAAAACAGAAAAATTAGGTAAAGAAATCAAAGGAAGAAAATTATGAAAAGACAATAGTTTGGTAAGAGGCAAAACAAAAGACTGAAGAAAATAACACCTTAAAAAGCAGAATTAGCCAAATGGAAAAAATAGGTACAAAAGTTCACTGAAGAAAATAATTCCTTAAAAATGAGAATTAGGGGAGCGGGTAGGTGGCACAGTGAATAGAACACCGGCCTTGGAGTCAGGAGGACCTGAGTTCAAATGTGACCTCAGACACTTAACATAAAAAGTAGCTGAGTGACCTTGGGCAAGTCACTTAACCCCAATTGTCCTCCAAAAAGAAAAAAATTTAATTTAGAATTAGGCAACTGGAAGCTAATGACTCTATGAGACATCAATCAAACAATAAAACAAAGTCAAAAGAGTGAAAAAATTGAAGAAAATGTGAAATATCTCATCAGAAAATAGATTGAGAGATAATTTAAGAATTTGGATTACCTGAAAGCTATGATGAAAGAAAGATCCTAGACCTCATATTTCAAGAAATTATTGAGGAAATCTGCCCTGATATCCTAAAACCAGAGGGTAAAATAAAAATTGAAAGAATCTACCAATTGTTTCCTGAAAGAGACCCTAAAATAAAAACTACCAGAAATATCCTAGCCATATTCCAGAGCCCCCATGTCAAAGAGAAAATACTTAAGGCAGTCAGAAAGAAACCATTCAAATATCATTGAAGACAGGATCACACAAGATTTAGTAACTCCCACTTTAAAGGAGCAGAGGGCTTGGGATATGATATTTTAAGGGGCAAAAGATTGGATTTACAACCAAGAATAACCTATCCAGCAAAACTGACTGTAATCCTTCAAGAGAAAAAATAGATATTTAGTGAAATAGAGGACTTTCAAGTATTCCTGAGGAAAAGACCAAAGCTGAATAGAAAATTTGACTTTCCAAAACAAGACTCAAGAGAAGCAAAAAAAGGTAAACATGAAAAAGATCATAAAGGACTCAATAAAGTTAAATGGTTTACTTTTCTTTTGGGGAAAATGACACATGTATCTACTAAGAACTTTATCATTAAGACAGAAGGATTCAAAATGGAAAGAGGGTGAGAAAGTGACCTGATTATGTCAGGATGATGTAAAAAAAAAATGGATAGGTAAGAAAGAGGATGCCCTGGGAAAAAAGGAAAGAAAGAGAAAAAAAATGGAAAAATTATTTCAGGTAAAAGAGGTACAAAGAAAAACTTTTATAATGGAGAGGGAAATAGTTAGGGGGCAGGCAATTCTTGAACTTCACATCTAAATTGATTTGAAGAGGGAACTACATATACATAATATGTATGTATATAGATAGATAGATGGATAGATAGATATACACACGTATATGTATGTATGTATACTTAAATGGTAATAGAAATCTATCTTACCCAATATGGAAGGAGGAGAGAAGAATAAGAGAAAGGAAGCAGGTGATAAAAGGTGGGACAAAATAAAAGAAGCCAGTGGTCAGAAGCCAAACAGACTAGAGGAAGGGCAGGATAAAAAGAGAGAGAGAAGTATAAACAGAAGAAAATAAGATAGAGGGAAATGTACACTTAGTAATAATAAATATGAATGTGAATGATATGACCTCACCCATAAAACAGAAGCAGGTAGCAGAAAGGATTAGAAACTAGAATCCAACAATATGTCATTTATAAGACAAAAGAAAGAAAGAGATACATACAGAGTTAAAATACCAGGCTAGAGCAGAATCTATTATGTTTCAGCTGAAGTAAAATAAAGTAGGGATAGCAGTCATGATCTCAGACAAAATGAAAGCAAAAATAGGCCTATGTAGGATACAGAGACCCTAACCCAAATTGACTACTCAGAGAACTCTCAAAGTGAAGGTAGAAAGATTTATTAGAATCTCTAGAGAAGCAGGAGGTCCAGTCTCTGGGACAGCACCCAGAGAGAGGAGGCCAAGGTTCAGAAGCCAAAGCTGGGTTAAATAAGCAAGGGTTACAAGCCCCTCCCAAACATTAACCTAACTATTACTAATGGGGCTCTAATCTTGTTAGATAACATACATAACACATGAGGTCCACTATGCAAGCGCAGTAACAACCTCAGACTACTGTACCCTCTTCAGTCTAACCTAGATACATCTTTTTCTGGGCATGGGTGTCCCAAGGCCACTGCCTGTTCCTTGATTGGTCAAATCCACCTGCTGCTGCTCCTTTGGTTCTACATTGTTTCATTTTAGTATTATCTAGGAGTTCTCTGGGAACTCAACTCCCTTCCAAGGCTACTGCCTGTTACTTTTTATCAGTAGTCTTGTTCAGCAATTCTTGCAGTTCTGTAGAAACTCAACCCTTTGTTACCTTTCACACTACCATTCCTTTCCCCAAACTCCGAAAACTAGAAACACCTCTAATTTGGTCTCAACAGTTAATCCAATCAATTGTATTAATACTCAATAGCTCTTACATTACCTTGAAATATACAATGACTCACATATATATGGGGAAACAATACTGAACTTAGTTACAAAATACAAGGAAGCAATAAGAATGTATATATGATGTTCAGAATGGGGCAACTTCACTGTAAGTCATTCCACACAGACCTAATTATAAGTGATAAGCAGAGAAACTACAACTTGCTAAAGGGAACTGTAGACAAAGAAGATTAAAAGTTAGTTGTAAATCAAATAATCTAATTCCAAAGAATGAATGGGTTAAAGAACAAATCATAGAAAAAATAATTTCATTTAAGAGAATGACAATAATGAGACAATATTCCAAAATTTGTAGGGTGCAGCAAAAGCAGTACTTAGGGGAAATTTTATATCTCTAAATTCATACATCAATAAAAGAGAGAAAAAGAAAGTCAATTAATTGGGCATACAACTAAAAAACTAGGAAAAAAAATTTAAATTCCCAACTAAATACAAAAATGGAAATCCTGAAAATCAAAGGAGAGATTAATAAAATTTAAAGTAAAAAAAATCAAACTAATAAATAAAACTAGGAGTTGATTTTATGAAAAAGCCAAGAAAATAAATAAGCCATTGGTTAATTTGGTTTTAAAAAAAGAAAAAGAAAATCAGAATATTAGTGTCAAAAATGAAAAGGGTGAATGTACCACCAATGAAAATGAAATTAAGGCAATTATTAGGAATCATTTTCCCCCAATTATATGCTAGTAAAACTGACAATTTAAGTAAAATAGATGAATAACATATAAACACCTAGATTAACAGAAGAGGAAATAAAATACTTAAATAACCCTATTTTAGAAAATGAAATTTAATAAGTCATCGAGCCCCCTAAGAAAAAAATTCCCACAATCAAATGGATTCACAAATGAATTCTACCATACATTTAAGGAACAATTAATACCAATACTATATAAACTATTTGAAAAAATAGGTTAAAAAGGAGTCCTACAAACTCCTTTTATGCCACAAATATGGTTTTGATATCCAAAGTATGGAAAACAAAAACAGAGAAAGAAAACTATAGACCAATTTTCTTAATGAATATCAATGCAAAAATTTTAAATAAAATACCAGCAATGAGATCACAGTAATATATTACAATGATTATATACTATAACCAAATGGGATTTATACTAGGAATGCAGGACTGGTTTAATATTAGGAAAATTATAAGTATATTTGACTCTATCAATAACAAGAAAAATCATATTTTGATTTTATCAACTGATGTAGAAAAAGCTTTTGACAAAATACAATACCCATTCCTACTAAAAACGCTAAAAAGCACAGGAATCAATAGAACCTTTTTTTAAAAAAATGATAAGGTACATCTATCTAAAATCAAGAGCAAGCATTAACTATAATTAGGGGATAAATTAGAAGCCTTCCCAATAAGATCAGGGGTGAATCAAGGTTGTCCATTATCACCACTATTATTCAACACTGTGCTAGAAACACTAACTATAGCAATGAGACAAGAAAAAGAAATTGAAGGAATAAATATAGGCAACATGGAAAAAAAACCATCACTCTTTGCTGATGATAAGATGGTCTACTTAGAGAACCATAGAGTATCAACTAAAAAGCTAGTCAAAACACTTAACAACTTCAGCAAAGTTGCAGGATATAAAATAAACCCAAATAAATCATCAGCATTTCTATATGCTATCAACAAAACCCAGCTGCAAGAAATAGAAAGAGAAATGCCATTTAAAATAAGTACAGACAATATAAAGTAACTTGGGAATCTATCTGCCAAGACAAATACAGAGACTTTATAAACACAATTATAAAACACTTCACACAAATAAAAGCATCTAAGAAATTGGAGAACTATTAATTGCTCATGGGTAGGCTGAGTCAGTATAATAAAAATTATAATCCTACTTAAGTTAATTTACCTTTTCAGTGCCATAACAATCAAACTGTCAAAGAATTATTTTATAGAGCTAGAAAAAAATAGTAATGATTCATTTGGTCAAGAAGATGAAGGGAATCAATTTTTTAAAGTATTAAGGAAAGTGGCCTACTAGCTCCAGATTTCAAATTATATTACAAAGCAGTAATCACCAAAACAATCTCGTACCAGTTTAAGAAATAGTGGTGAATCAGTGGGATCAATCAGGTACACAATAATACATAATAGTAAATAGCCACAGTAATCTAGTGTTTGATGAACTGAAAGATACAAGCTTTTGGATTAAGAACCCAACGTTTGACAAAAATTGCTGGGAAAACTGGAAAGCAGTTTGGCAGTCACCAAACATAGTATATACTTCACAGGATCATAGGAGGGAAAAAATGAAATAAAATATTCAAAGTGCTTCGTTTATCGTACTAAATGGTAAAAGAGGCAATGTGACTTTTAGATGGAGGACTGGCCTAAGACTGGGCAAACCATTTAACCTCTCTTAAAGCCACAGCAACCCCTCCAAGTCTTTTAAGTTAGACAAATTGCTCCCTGGCAGTAAAAGTTCCCACTGAGAGTTCCTGACACCAATAAAGTAAGAGAACCAGACCCCGCATCCCCCAAAAAACCCACCTAGATTTTAAGGCCCTTTACCTCAAGGACTGGAGTTTTTTATTTCCACTACAATACTTAATTGCACTTGGTAAACTTTTTTTCTTTTGAATGTTGTTGCTGACATGTATACTTTTAAAGTCCTAACTTAAAGGATCAGTGCAACATTTATCCACACCAACATTTCCCAAGTTAGGCTTTTAGTAAGAAAACAACTCTTGCAAGCTTAGATGCTCCGAAAGCCACGCCTCTCCAAGAATGAAAAAATAAAAGATCCCTTCCGCCCCGCCTCCCATGTTATTTTCTTTCCTTCGCTCCCTTATGAAAAGGCAGAGGAAGAAGCCAGCAAATCCAGCGGTAACTGAGGCGGGAAGCGGAAAGGTCTCGGAGGCGCAGGCCTAGGCGCTAGGCCGCCGCCACCCGCACCGGCATCTCCGAGTCTTGGTATAAAAAGTGCCGGAGAGAAGGGCCAGAGAAGGGGGGTGGGGCAGAAAAGGCAGCACTAACGGGGAGCCTGGGTATGAGAGGCCTTCGGCCACACCTCCCCGCCTGGTGTAGACTGCGGCAGGGAAGACGCAGGGTGTCGATGCGGCTATTAGAGGGCGGGAGAGGGGTACCCGCCTCCTCGCGGTGGTAGCGACTGCGCGTGACCAGACCTGACGAGGGCGGCCGGTCGTCACGTGGGTGGAGAGAGGGAGGAGAGAGAAGGAAAAGAGACTCGGGAGGGAGGAGCTCGCCAGGGTCACTCAGTAGGCTTGGGTTTAAGAGGGGCCGGGCTGCCCTCAAAGGGCAGACCTCCCAGGTAAGTTGTTCCGGTTCTGCCTGGAGCAGTCAGGCTTGAAGAGCTGGGATGGGGATCGCTGGGATGCAGGGGGAAGAGAATGGGTCCTGCACTAGACTTCTCTGTTGCTGTCCCACTGCCCGCACTCTCACCCATCCCCTGCCCGCCCGCCCTCCGCTGCTTGGAGGAGCTTCTGCCATCTCCCCAGAGCCCAGACACTAAATTCGGATAGCCAAAATGCTGTTCTTAAACTATGGCTCTGACCACGCCTACCCTTCCTGCCCCAGTCTGTTTGCTGACCAATCTCTCATCTCTAGCTGCCTTTCAGCCATATCGAACTGGATGACCAGTAGGTATCTGAAACTCACTATGTCCAAAAACTGAACTAATTATCTTTTCACCTAAACCCATCCCCCCCTCCTAGCTTCCCTATTATTGTAAAGGGCAACACCATCCCCCCAGACCCTAAGACTCAACCCAGGAATCATCATCAATGGCTCACTGTTGGGTTTTGTTTTGTTTTGTTTTTTGGGGGTGTGTTTTTTTTCTTTTTGGAGGGCAATTGGGGTTAAGTGACTTGCCCAAGGTCACATGGCTAATAGGTGTTAAGTGTCTGAGGTCGGATTTGAACTCAGGTCTTCCTGACTTAAAGGCCGGTGCCCTATTCACTGTGCCACCACCACCTAGGTGCCCCCCCCACTTTTTTTCCTCACTTATTTAAAATAGAGGAGTCTGTATATGATCTGAGACTATTTAAGCTGTTGCTTGAAGCCTGTCACCTTTGCAGTACCTCACAATTAACACCACCTTCTCTCCTCTGCCACCATTGGTTTAGGTCTTCATTATAAAGACTATTGCAATGGTGGGGCTGCCATTATCATATGTTCCCCCCTCCAATCCATCCTCCAGCCACTGAAGTGATTTTCCTAAAGCCAAAGTCGAATCATATCACCCCCACCCCCAGCTCAATAAACTCAGTGGCTCCCTGTCTCTTTTAGAATCAAATACAATAACCTATCTCCCTCCCTCCTTCCCATCTTCTTACACCTTCATCCTGCCATGTACTCTTCCATCTAGGGACATGGCCTTCTGTTCCACCAACAAGACACTAGGTCCTTGGGCATTTTCTCTTGCTGTAGGTCATTCCTGGAACTCTCTCCTTTCTCTGTTCCATTAATGACCTCCATGATTTCCTTTCAAGTTCCAAGCAAAATTCCATCTTCTACAGGAAGCCTTTCTCAACCTCTCTTAATTCTAGGGCCCTCTTTATTTCCTATTTCTCCTTCACATGTACCATTTCACATATGTACATATTTGGGCCCAGTGGATATAGTGCAGTGTCCGGAATACCCGAGTTCAAATCTAGCATCAGACTGTGTGACTCTGTGCCAATCACTTATCCTTGTTTGCCTTAGTTTCCTTATCTGTAAAATAAGCTGGAGAAGGAAATAGCAAATCAGTCTAGTGTCTTTACCAAGAAAACCCCAGATGGAGTCACAAAGAGTTGGACATGGCCCAACAACACTTTACTAGTTTGCTTCTTGTCTCATTAGATTGTGACCTCCTTGAGGACAGACTCCTTTCCCTCTTTTTGTATACCCACTGCTTAGCACACTGTAGGAGTGTACACAATAGGTGCTTCATAAATGTCCATTGAGATCTCTCCCTTGCTCTAGTATGAAGCTCCAGTGGCTGGCTCCCTCTTACCTAGTCTCAGATCATATATAGACTCCTCTATTTAATATTTAAAGCCTTCACAATCTGGCCCCAGCTTTCCTTTCCAGAGTAATTTTACAATTCACCCCCATCCATAGTAATCATCTTACACATTAAAACCACTTGCTGTTGTTCACAGTAGGCTTTCCATCGCCTGTCTGTGTCTTTGCATCAGTGTCTGGAATGTACCTTTTCACTGTCTTTTAGAATATCGATCTTCTTCAAGATTTGGCCCAAGTGCCCTCTCCAGTCCCAGGCTTTTGCTGATCTCCCCTAGTTGTTAGTCCTGCCTCTCCCACACCCTCCAGTTCTGTTGTAGTTACTCTCCTTTACATATACTATTTCCAGGAAGGCTGGCCTTGGGGTTTCCTGAATATAGTATTCCATCTCCCAGCATCAGGACCTTGTACAGGGTGTTTCCCATGCCTGGAATGTACTCAGTCCTCTACATCAAGAAAGGCTTTCTGTAGGAGATGCATCTGAGGTCAGCCTTGAAAGAAACCAGGGATTCCAAGAGGCAGAAGTGAGACAGAAGTATGCATTCTGGGTATGAGGAACAGATAGCCTGCGCAAAGATCCAGAGAGAGGGAATGGAATGTGCAGGTTGGAGAACAGCAAGTGGGCTCTCTTGCTAGAATGTGAAGCGTCTGAAAGGGAATAATTTGAAATGGCTATGGAAAAGTAAGCTGGAGTCAGACTGGATGGCTTTAAATGCCAAACTGAATGTATTTCGTCCTTGAAGCAATGTGGTGCCAAGAGAAGAATTTTGAGCAGGAGAGGGATATGGTCAAATTAGTGTAATAATAATAGGTTATGTTTATATAGTGCTTACTACATGCCAGGAACTGTACTAAGGACATTATAATTATTATCTCATTTGATCCTCACAACAGTGCTGGGAGATAGGTGCTATTATCCCCATTTTACAGAAGCAGTTTGGTGACACAATGGATAGAATGCTGGGTCTGGAATCAGGAAGACTCATTATTGTCCAAAATCTCTTTGGGTTTTAGCATCATTTGTAAAACAGAAATTATGCATATCTCAGAGAGTATTAAGCTCATATTGGGTATATATTTTTGCAAATATTAAAGCACTATGTTTATGTGAAAGTTATTAAAATAGATAATACACTTATAATATAAATATTTTATATAAATTTGAACTATCATTATTAGCTATTTATTGACTATTGACCCCTGTCCTACAACTAGAAACTCTTCTTAGTTTGACTTATCTGTCATGTCAAAGTAGTCAGCCTGTAGTAGTCTTCCCTACTTCCCTTCCCTTATCTTTCTTACCTCACTTTCACTCTCCTACCTCATATCTTGGCTCTGAACAAGCCATCATAACTCTGATGCCTCTGTTTCTTCATTTGGTCATTATAGAAAGTCAATACTACTAGCATCTTTGTCTAGAAGTTTATGTTTGGTAAATGCTTTGAGATACCAAGAAAATGTCCATGGATTAGTAATTATTGAATCAAGCTTACCTTCCTTTGAGTTGGCCTTAGCCCCTTCATACTGTCAAGTCTTCATTAATTCTCTGTCTCAACAGGATACAACTAGATCTAGAAACAGCATAGCTATCTCAGGTGTAAGTCATGGCCTTGGAAGGAATGCCATATCCCTGGCACTTGCGATGGCTGATTCTAGGAGGCTGTAGTGCTGCTGTCTTAATGGTCACTACTCTCCTGGGGGCTTCCTTTCTCCATGTATCAGTTGTGGTTCCCAGAGAACGAAGAGACATCTCCTCAGGCATCTACAGAGCTGGCCGAGAGGCAACAGGCAGTGGGGAAGCCCTGGGCCCACCCCCATCAGGAGCTGGAGCTCCTTTGCAATGTGACATCTCCCCTGATTCCCGCTTTGACTGTGCTCCAGAAAAGACCCTCACTCAGGTGGAGTGTGAGGCCCGAGGCTGCTGCTATGTCCCAGTGGCTCAGCAGGGATTCTCTGAGATATGGAAGCCATGGTGCTTCTTCCCACCCAGTTACCCCAGCTACAAATTGGAGAACCTCACCACCACGAGGACAGGCTACACTGCCACGCTGACTCGTGCAGTGCCTACTTTCTTCCCTAAGGACATCCTAACCCTGCTTTTGGAGGTTCGAATGGAGACAGAAAACCGACTGCATTTTACAGTAGGTGGAAGCTGAAATCCAGTGTCGGGTTTGGGGTAGGGTAGATCTGCTGGTTGTAATTGTTTAGGGAATGGGTTTTGAGGATAGCACTGTGCATCTCCCCACTCATCAATGAGTCTATGACTTGCACTTACAGTTCTTCCTTCCTTTTCTCCCAGATCAAAGATCCTGCCAATCATCGGTATGAGGTTCCCATGGAAACCCCTAAAGTCAATAGCAGGGCTCCTTCTCAGCTCTACAATGTGGCATTTGAGAACAGTCCCTTTGGTTTGGTCATATCTAGGAAGTCAAATGGAATGGTGTTGTGAGTATTCATTTGTTTCTCCTTGACTGCAGACCTAGAAGTGTGAGAGGAAATATGGTGTAGTGGATAGTGCAGGACTTTTGAGTTGGGATGATAAGATTTAGAACTAAAAGGGATCTGAGGGGTCATCTAGTCAAATATCCTCATTTTATAGATGAAGAACTGAGGCCCAGAGAAGTTAAGACATGAGGCTGAACCCTGCCTCAGATATTTAATAACTGTATGAACATGGGTAGCTAGGTGGCATAGTGGATAGAGTGCTAAGCCTGGAGTCAAGGAGATCTGAGTTTAAATCTGACCTCAGATACTTGTGATGGATGTATGACTGGGTAAGTCACTTAACTTTGTTTGCCTCAGTTTTCTTATCTGTAAAATGAGCTGGAGAAGGAAATGGCAAAACCACTCCAGAATCTTTGCTGGAAAAAACTCCAAATGGGGTCACAAAGACTCAGACACAGCTAAATGATTAAACAGTAACAAATGACCATGGATAATTCATTTAGTCTCTGAGATGCTCAGTTTCTGCATTTGTAAAATGTGGATTACAAAGAGGGAAGAGAGTAAACATTTCTATATTGCATACTGTGTGCCAAGCATGATGCTAAGCATTTTACAAATATTATTTCATTTGATCCTCAAACAACCCTATGAGGTAGGTGCTGTTATTATCCCCATTTTAACAGTTGAGGAAACTTTGACTGATAAAGGTTAAATGCCTTGCCTAGAGAGGGACACTGCAAAGAGGAGCAGATTCCAAGAGACCACGTGAGCAACCCAACCCACAGAAATATTTAGCTCCAGTGAAAGTTTACAGATGGTCAGAAAGGATGGATTTGAGCTCAGGTCTTCCTGAGCCCACTACTCTATTCACAATGACTTGTTGGATAATAATACACTACCTACTTCGTAGAGTTGTTTTGATGAAAGTGTTTTGCAGACCTCCAAAACTAATATGAATGTGAGGTTATTGTTGTCATTTCTCCTACTATGAAGATAATGCCAGGGGTGTCAGAAGCGTAAAGATTCTCTTTAGGTGTGCCCCGGGAACCTTCCTGTTTGTATTTTTCCTAAAAGTAAGAGAACAGCAGTAACCCAAGTCATGGGACACTGTAAAGGACTCTGGCCTCAGGGGCATGTGGCAGACTTTTTTGGGGAGGCTGTTCCACTTTGCCTGTGTACCTTTTGGACAGGTCACATCCTCATACCTCACACCAGAAATGTCTGAGAGTTGAAGGCATAAGTTGCACTCTTCTTCCAGAGACATGGCTTCTTCCCAGTGTAACACTCACTCTGGGATAATATGCACTCAGACTCCCAGTATGAGTCCCTAGAGGGCAGCTTATACCTTTTATTTCTGGGGAAGGGGGAAAGAGATCCTGTGAGTACCTACTGCTATCATTACAACTTCTTACTCATTTGTTGGCTTTTGCATTGTCAGCCAATAGACACAGTTCTTGGCAAAGTTATCCTAATAAATGTTATAATAATTAACAGTAGCTATAAAGCATTCCTCCCCAGAAACCAGGACTACACTCTCCCACAAAATACACTGTCTGTGGAAAGAGTTGGTATAAACTTGCGTATTGTGTTAGTAAAGCTTATATGTAGGAACACATATGGCCAAGGCAACTGACAGCTTTAGAACAGCAAGGCCATGTTGCCTTTTCTTTACTGGTGGAATCCTTGCAAAACTTTCACTGAGGCTAAATATTTCTGTGGGTTGGGTTGCTCAGGTGGTCTCTTGGGATCTGCTCCTCTTTGCAGTGTCCGACTCTAGCCAGGGGTAGATCTCTCTTGAGTCCATAGCTAGCTCCCTTCCCTGCTGCCAAAAGTTGTGCTCACTGAAGCCACTTCTGGACTCAAATGACTGCCTCTCTATATTTGGACTTTGTATGTCTGCTCCCCCAACTGTGCCTTTGTCTCAAACCTACTCTGCAACTGCTGGATGGTGTGTCTCCCTCTGAGCACATAGTTTCAATACTAGATTCTATGGCTCCTTTTTTTGGATTGAGGGGGGCCTTTGCATGTAGGAGAGGGGAAAAGGCAAGAGAAGAGCAGATATCCTTATTCTGCTAAATCGCCATAGCACAGTGGTAAGGAGAGCCACAGAAGAACATTCCTCTCCTCACACAGAAATAGCTGACTGTGCTCGCCCATTCTCTTTTTCCCCTCAAGTCTCTGCCAATATTTTTAATTGATTGGCATCTTCTCATGAGATGTTTTTGTCCTGCGAATAAGCCTTGTGTCTTAGCAGAGATTAGAAATAATTTTGTTCATTCTTGGAATAGAATTAGATTGTGGATTCTGGGGTTGAGCAGGTTCTCAAGAAGTCTTTATGTTCAGTTCCTTATTTGCAAACAGAGCCACAAAGGAGCCAGTCAGAGGGGAGAGGAGTTGTCACCTTCGTCACTTCTCTTAAAATGCCAGAACTCTCAAAGAGCACTATTTTCTAGCATAATAAATAGGACTGCTTGACTCCCTAATGTCATGAGGGGAATTAATAACTAGTTAATTAAAAACATAGTACAGTCTTCATGGGCTGTGGTCATTGCTGCCTTTGTCACCCCCTCTAGCTTCTGCTAACTCCAGTTTCAAGGATGGTAAGTGAGGCATTGTTCTTGACCAAGTATAATTTCTTCTATCACAGAGTCATCTGTAGTTTGCTCTACTGGGAAGGGATGTGGCTTATCTAAAGGGTAACCACCTCCCCAAAAAAGTCTGCCACATACTCCTGAGGCCAGAGTCCTTTGCAGTGTCCCAAAACTTGGGCTGCTGCTGTTCTCTTATTTTTGGGAAAAGGATGAACAAGGTGGTTCCCCTACAGGCCCCAGAGCACACCTAAACCGGTCCCTTTTGGGAGCATTTCCCCCAGCGTATGCAGGTCACTCTCAGATTCCCATTTTCCTTGAGATTTCCTGTGGACCAGATGGCTTAATAGGAAATCTTGGTTTCTTTCTGGCAGGCTGAATACAACCATTGCTCCCCTATTCTTTGCTGACCAGTTTCTCCAGATTACTACCTCTCTCCCATCTCCATACATCACTGGCCTTGGGGAACACCAGACCCCCCTAATACTCAACACCAACTGGACCAAGATCACCTTCTGGAATAGAGACATGGCACCTGAGGTAAATAGGGAGAGCCTTGAAAAGAAAGACATTTTTTCTTTCTTTTTTTTTTTCAGTTTAACGAGATTAGGAGGGGAAAAAAATTGAATGTTCATTGCTCAATGACTTGTAAACATTGTACTTCTCTAAATCTAAGATCACATTTTTTTTGTTACTCTGCCTCACTATTGACTTAAATTGAGTTTTCAGTCCCCTAAAAACCTCTTTCCCTTTAACATGAGGTATTATCTAGCCACACGTTTTCCCATCCAGTGTTTGTGGACCATGCTAATTCTAGTAGCAGAGTCTAAGAAGTAATTTCCACTCAGATTCTAACAAAGCAAATGGAGTCCCAAAGGATAATGGCAACTTTCTTACACCAGCCCTCAGAGTACACGGCTGGATGTGGTTTAAGAGTACCTGATGGGAATGACTAAGTAGAAGCAGTCCCTCTTCCTTTCACTAGAGCTGGGGGGAGGGGGGATGTGTGTGTGTGTGTGTGAGAGTGATGTGGACTGCTTTGTCTGGTGAAACTTATAGACCCTTTTTCAGAGTTTACCTAGTCTATGTTATTCCTAAATCGATATCGTGTCCATATTGTTCTTCACAAGTGACCATCCTTTAGTGTTGGGAACCCAATGCCTGTCAAAGCCTGTCCATCCATTCCACTTTTGGATAGTTCTAATTGTTAGGAAGTAAGTAGGGGCCTTGTATCCAAAGATCTAGCATAGTGCCTCCAGTACTAAAATCTGCTTTTCTACAAGAACAAGGCTGTCTATCTATCCTCTAACAGCCCTTCAAGATACTTATCTTCCTCGCTCATCTTCTCTTACCTTGGGTCAAAAAGCTCTCACTTTGTGAATGGATCCTCATATTGCACAGTCTCTAGTTCCCTTGCTGTCCCAAACACCTTTCCCTGGATTCACCCAGTTAATCAATGATCATAGAACTTCTGAGTTGGAAAATATACCATTAAGTATTTGATTTGACACAGGGAAGAAGGGAGCAGCCATCTCCCTCTTTCTAGAAATTACACATCTATTAATGCTGCATTAATGCAAAGGAAATTCCTCTCCAGTCCCATTGTCTTTTCTTTTTCCCTCTTCAGCCATTCAGAGGGTTTTGGGTGTTGGTTTGTAAGATAACCATGTATGCCATCTTACTGGAGTCTGAGAGTGAACTCTTTTTGACTTGCCATGTCACACTGTTGATTCATAACCAACTTGCCTTTCATTAACACCCTCCCCCTAACCTCTTCTCTGAACTTGTCCATACAAATGGTTACATACCTCTGTCTCCTGCATCCTGTACTTAGCCAAAACCTAAGTGGAAATTTCCTCCTTAGTCTTTTAATAACACTACTGGAATTTGAGAGTGGTAAGAAATCACTCCAGCAGCAGTCTCAGGAGGCAAAGCTTACAACATCACCTCCACCAAGAAGCCTTTGTTAGGCACTTGGAGCAAATCAGAGACTTACAGTAAGTTCCGAGAGATCAGGAAAGAGCTCTTGATAACTATGATACTCTGTACCCAAGTCTCCATTGCTTGTCTGTCATTAAACAAGAGCATTGCCCCATGTGTCTCATGAGAGTGTAGCTACATTTGGTGAAGTAGTAATCACAATCACTTTTATAATTAGTTTAGGGGGAGGAGATAGGATTTCAGGATTTCGTTAGGTAGGAACTAATATTAGCAACTTCTCCATCCTAGCCTGATGCCAATCTCTATGGTTCCCACCCGTTTTACCTATGCCTGGAGTATGGAGGGTTGGCCCATGGGGTCTTCCTACTGAACAGCAATGCCATGGGTAAGTAATTGAGGACTTCCGTTAAAATCATACATTTAGAACTAGAAAGGGCTTCAGATCATTTAGTCCAGGAGTTCTTAACCTAGGGTCCACATTTTTTTCTTTCTGGTGGTTTTTAAGGGTTTTTTAATCTTTTTTTTGGGGGGGGGGCAATTGGGGTCAAGTGACTTGCCCAAAGTCACACGGCTAGTAAGTGTGTCAAGTGTCTGAGGTCGGATTTGAACTCAGGTCCTCCTGACTTCAGGGCTGATACTCTATTCACTACGCCACTTAGCCGCCCCAGTTTTTAAGATTTTTAAAAAATATATTTTGATAGCTGTTTTAATATGTCTGGTTTCCTTTGTAATCCTATGTATCTTATGCATTTAAAAACATTATTCCAGGAGAGGGGTCCATAGATTTTACCAGACTGCCAAAGGAATCCATGACCCAAAAAAAGTTAAGAACTGATCCAGTCCAACCCCACTTCCCTCCACCAGTTTTATAGATGAAGAAACTAAGACCCATGTAAATGATTTGCTCAAGGTCAAATAGGCATTAAGCAGCAGAGCTGGGACTCACACCTGGGTCCTTCAACTCCATAGCCAGAACTCTTTCCATTGTACCCATGGCCTGTCTGTCTCTGGGTGGAAAAAAACTTAGAATTATATGCCTACCCACTCTTGGTGTATTGGAGCAGGAGTTATATTTTTTTATTTCTCTTCATAACTCCATCACTGCTTGTTCTTGGCTAGTTCATCCCTCTCTGTTTTTTTTTCCTTTTGTCAGTTGGATGTAAACCTCCCTATTCCTAAGTAGCTGCCTTATGATGTTGAAGATCAATAAGAATATATGTAAGAAGTGCTTCGGGGCATTTATAAGAGAAGGTCCTTTATATTTTATATACATTATATATATATTTATTTAAAAGAGAAAGACTGCACTGCTCAGTATCATTTGGGAATTTTTAAGGACCTCACTTGTGACATATTATTTGGAGATGGAGTTTTGGATGTGACAGAGACACTCAGGGACTGGCCATTCCTTTATTCCTCATCCCATCTAGGAAGAAAACAAAAAATTCAACTTACCTAACAGACCACCAAGCCAGTGGAATTCAGGTCACCTCTTGTTCTTCATTCTCTGTATTTCTGCCTTTCTCCTTGAGAGTTTTTCAGTTTTCTTCTCAAGAGAGTGAGTGCATGAGGAAGGTGATGATCATTGCTTTGGGGACACCATAAGATGTGAAGCCTAAGATATAAAGAGACTCCTCCCCTCTGTGGTCTCCAGGTGCTTGCTAACTCCTTAAGACTTCTTTTCTTTACAGATGTATTATTACAGCCAAGACCTGCCCTGACATGGAGGGCAATAGGAGGCATCCTGGACTTCTACATCTTCTTGGGACCTGAGCCAAAGAATGTGGTTCAGCAGTACTTGGAAGTTGTTGGTATGGCCTTCTCTCTAGGCTCCCTGTCTTCCCCAGTCTTCTTATAAAAGCCAAATAGTAATAGTCACTGAGGGTCCTTCATCTGCCCCCAGCACAGATCAACATCAGGAGACTCTAGGTGGATGGGGGGTTCCAGCTTCTGTAAGAGGTCTAAAACTGGGCATGGGATGTTTTTAGTTCCTTTATTATGTTGCACCCAGTAGACTGAAAACTGGGACCTTGGAGTCCCTGCTAACTCTCTGACTACCACTAATCATCAAGGGCAAAGGGAAACTTGATCTTTTGGGGGTTTATTCAGTATAACCTGAGGAGTCTAGGTTTTGTTTTCTTATTACACTTCCACCCTTTTACCTGACTGTGTTCTAAAGACAAGACATGTCTCCTGTACCCACCTCAGTTGCCCTACCTGTGAAATGTAGATGAGGCACACAGTGTTCAAGCTGACATGCAGTGCAGAGTGGAAAGACTTGAAGGGGAAGTCTTCAGTCCCCTGCCCCTCTCTGCACCACCTAGCTGCCTACACAGATTTAGTGAAATTTTGGTATTGGTTTGCAGGATACCCATTTATGCCACCTTACTGGGGTCTGGGCTTCCACCTGTGCCGATGGGGCTACTCCTCCACCACTGTCACCCGACAGGTGGTAAAGAACATGACAGCAGCTCACTTTCCCCTAGTAAGTCCTCTGTTGGATTCCCAGGGATGTCTTGGGAATAGAAAGAAATGATAATGCATCCACAGGGACCCCAAAGGTAGGCTGGTGGTGGTAGAGGTAATAGAGGACTGGGAAACTGTTTCACTAGTACCACCAGCAAACTAGACCACCACGGTTTTGCTGTAGGATGTCCAGTGGAATGACATAGATTATATGGATGCCAAGAGGGACTTCACTTTCAACAAGGATAACTTCTGGGACTATCCAGCCATGGTGCAGGAGTTTCATCAGGGTGGCCAGCGGTACATTATGCTTGTGGTGAGTTCTGTTTCTTCTCCCCATAACTCCTCTTCCCCCCCCCCACAGTGCCTCATTCTTAGTACTTAGACCTACACACCCTTCCTATTCATCCGCTTTAAGGGAAATGCCCAGATTTCTAGTTTCTCTTTCTTACCTTTCCATCATCACTGAGAGTCATTTATTAAACATAAGAGCATAGCTATAAAGCTAGAAATGTTCTTAGAGGTCATTTAGTCCAACCCCTTCATTTTACAGATAGGGAAATTTGAGGACTAGAGCATTTCATCACCTTTAATACCCAGGTGTTATAAATGGAGCAGGAATTCAAACCCAGGGCCTCCAAACCCAGCACTCTTCCCTCTGTCACATGTCCTTCCAGATGTTGTATGCAGCATTTCAAAGTTATATTGTTCCTGCCCTCATTCTTAAACCATCTTTAGAACACTAATTCCTCAAAGGCAAAGACTACAACTCTGTACCATGCCCAGCGCTCTCTTGCAGAGAGATTCAGAAATCTGTAAACCCTTACAGAACTCTTCTAATTCTTCCCATGATCACAGTAAACGTAGATCTGAGAATGGAGAACCACAGTAAATTTAAAGAAATGTAGTACAGGCACGCCTATACTACAAAATGCCTGATGAAAAATTAGTGGTAATTATTCATTTTGTGAATTAGTTGGAAATTTTGTTATAGTGTTCTTTTTTAATAGCAATCTATTATTCCTTGTGAAATTATTTCAAGCCATTTGATTGAAGAATTGTACTTTGGCAATTGTATACTCTAACTCTAAAAGATAAAACATAATTTATACAAAAGTTCAAAACTTTCCAGTGGCAAAAAACTGGAAACAACCCAAGTGCTCAACATTAGAGAAAATGGATAAGCAAAGATGATAGCATATTTTCACAATAGATTCACATGCAACTTTAAAATGCCAAGTTACACAAATTGTGTTGGTACATAGTAATATTAAGTGGAAAGAACACAGTAGGAAGACACTAGTTATGACTATCTACTAATGCATATTTGTTTATTAACAAAAAACAGGAGAGGTCAAAGAATCTCAGAATTTCTGTGTTGGATAGGACCATAGAGATTATCTGTTCCAATCCCTCCAGTCTTTCTCTCAACAGAGGAAGAAATAGAATTCATTGTTCTTTGGGGTATTTTCTTGCATGTAAAGGCGATTATTAAGCTTATAATGGTTTTATAATTAAGCTTTCTCATTCTTTAAATATTATTTGAATTATTGTGTAAGTGAAGTATGTGTATGCCTGTAATACAACTTTTGATTATCTAGACTGATGACATCTCTGGTCTCTCCAAAACCTCATGTTAGCAAATCATTTCACCCTTTTCATAACACTGAATTTTTTATCAGACTATCTCACTAGGATCAAGATGAAATTTTCTCTTTCCTCCTTTCTAATAGAGAATGGAATAATGACGAACAGGAGAAGTTTTTAAAGCACTAGATAATACAAAAATTGTTTGAGATAGAGCCTCCAAATACCGTCACTCTCCCCTTAATTGCCCTCTGCCCCCAGGTTACCTTGGGCTGTTACTAGTGGCTCAAGTACAGTATGCTGGTAATAATCTTGTTGACAGGACAACAGAACTGATGATGGGTTACCCAGAGCCAAGAATCTCAACACTGGCCTGATGTTCTGGCTGTGGCTGTTATACTTGGAATTACCTTTCTGCTTCAGACCTTGGGTTTCTCATTATGATTATAGCTAATTTGCTATCTCTGGTCAGGAGGAACAAGCAAGATGGCATAGTGGAGAGAGTGCTCTAGAGTCACCAAGACACAAATCTTGTCTATGACATTTATTAGCTGTGTGACTCTGAGCAAGTCATTTTCACCTTCCTGTTCAGTTTTCTCATATGTAAAATGGGAATAATGAGGGTTGCTTCAGAGGTCAAATGAGAAGGCTACTTATAGTACCAACCACTATTAATAACCCCCACTGGTATTTGAATAAATGCATCATGCCGTAGATGATTACTTGAGAAGAATGGGATCTTTCAAGGGCCTTGGAACTGGGAGGCAAGTCATGGTGTTGTCTGCCTCAGTTCTGACTTAAAGGCTGCCATTTCAGAAGGGAGGGGAAGGGTTTGGAAAGACCAATTCTCCAAGGGAATAACATGAAGGCTTCTGAACGTTCTGTATTACATCCATATGAAATGAGCCACCCTCTTTCTATCTCCATCAGGATCCAGCCGTCAGCAGCTCTGGGCCCCCTGGGAGCTACAGACCCTATGATGAAGGCCTGAAGAGAGGAGTGTTCATTACTAATGCAACAGGGCAGCCTCTGATTGGAAAGGTGAAAGCTAGAATTGGGGCAGCAGTGGAGTAGAACATGGGGGTTTAAGGTCAATGGAAAGGGGTGTGGTAGTATAGAAAGAAGGCCAGAATATTTAGATGTTAATACTTATAATCATAGTGGTGCAGTATGAAAATGTGAGTCATAATCTGTATTTAGCAAACAACCCTGGTCCCCAAATACAGGGGATCCATTTCTTGAAGGGCACAGATTAAGATGGAAGACTAGACCCAGAGAGTGAACTCTTAATTTCTGTTACACATCTGGAGTGAACAACTTGCCCTATCTAGACCCGTAGGGCCTTATTTGATGTTACTTTGTCGCTTCCTTTAAAGGAACTCTACACAGCCCTTTAAAGATGACAGGTCAAGCAGTAGTCAGGTGAATTACCATGTTCAGGATAAACTGCAAGCCAGAGTACACAGTGGGCAAAGTGACTACATGAGAAATGCAGAGGGTGGGAAAAATTTCCTGTGGTCTGGATTCCCAGCTTAGATGTCTAGCCCCCTTCCAAGCAGTCTGTATAGGCAGTGGATTGAGTTCAGGGCTTGAGGTCAGAAAGACCTGAGTTCAAATCCTGCAGGCACTTGCTATAGGCAAGTCACTTAACAGCTGCCTGCCTCAGTTTCCCTCGTCTATAAAATGGGGGCAACAATAGCACTTCCCTTATAGGGTTGTTCTGAGGATCAGATTAAATCAGATAGCATATAAAGAGTTTCGCAAGTCCTAAAGTACTAAATACATAATAGCTATTGTTATATCACCCCTTGTGACATGCAGTCATTCATTCAATGAATACTTATTGAGCTCTTCTTATATGGGAAGCATTGTGGCAGATGCTGTTAAGGATATAAGAATAAAGTCCCTGCCTGGGCTGGTATGAGTGACATGGTGCTATTTAAAGGGTCTGGGGCTCTTCTTTCTGAGACTGAGGGCTAAACTGTCCTGTGCTAACTTAGATGTTGCCTGTGAATGAAATGCTGAGGCTCCTCCCAAACAAGATGTGATTGAAGACTTGGAGGCCTGACTTCAGTCAAAGGAGCTAAGACTTGGAGTACCTCTCATTCTCTCTCTCTCCTCTGCTTTCCAGGTTTGGCCTGGGGAAACTGCTTTCCCTGATTTCACCAACCCTCACACCCGGGACTGGTGGTATAACATGCTAGAGGAGTTCCACGCTCAAGTTCCCTTTGATGGCATGTGGATCGTAAGTGGCTTGACCTTTTCTCCTTTTCCACCCCATTCACTGTTCTCAACTGCTAATTGCATTTGAGTTTGCATTAGTTAACCCTGTCCTACACACCCCCTGGCTCTCCCCACTGTCTTCCCATCCCTGGGTAGCTGTTGTAGTGCTTCCTAAAGCTTTTCTTTCTTTCCAGGACATGAATGAGCCGTCTAACTTTGTACCAGGCTCTGTGGAAGGTTGCCCCAATAA
This sequence comes from Petaurus breviceps papuanus, assembly GCF_028583685.1. NCBI lineage: Eukaryota > Metazoa > Chordata > Mammalia > Diprotodontia > Petauridae > Petaurus > Petaurus breviceps. Next base: position 3,543,626 of record NW_027187380.1, read on the forward strand.
TGATCTAGAAAACCCTCCCTATGTGCCAGGTAATCATCTTCCCTCCCTGCCCTAGCTGAGGATCTTTAGGTACTCAGGCCCTGCCCATCTGGCCAGTTGTTGTTGTTTGGTCATTTTATTCAAGAGTTCAACTCTTATGCACTGCCCCACTCAGCTGCCAACTGAGTTTAACCAACAGTCGATAACCTGGGTAATTATAGAGAATAGTCTGAATGAGTGAGACGTAGGAGGTGAATAGCTAGGATGGCTGAGAGCTTTAAACTGCTCATCAACAGAGTGTGTTTGTAGTAAGTATTAATTTCTGGGTGAAGGCAGTGAGGTGGCACAGCAGATAGAGCACTAGGCCTGATGTCCTGATGACCTGAGTTCATATCTAGCCTCAGATACTTACTAGTTGTAGACCCAGGGCAAGTCACTTAACTCTATTTGCCTCAGTTTCCACATGCATCAGATGAACTGGAGAAAGAAATAGCAAACCACTCCAGTATCTTTGCCAAGAAAATCCCAAATGGAGTCACAAAGAACTGGACATGACTGAAACAATTGACCGACAACAACAAATTCTTAAATAGAGGACTTGGACTCAGCTTTTCCCAAAACCAAAGGAGCCAAGGACTCCAGAGGTGTTGTTTGTCCAAAGTTTGTCCAAAGGTGGCAAGAGTTTGGACTTGCCCTAGTTTGTGAGGTGCAGGCAGTATGGACTCCTTTAACTTTTTCATTGCAGGTGTGATTGGAGGCACCCTCAGGGCAGCAACCATCTGTGCCTCTAGCTGTCAGTACTTGTCTTCCCACTACAATCTACACGCTATTTATGGACTGACTGAAGCCATTGCTTCCCATGAGTAAGTTAAACACTGACCCCCAACTCCTCTACTACCCCATCTGCTTCTTCCTTGTCCCTTTAATACCAGTAAGTAGGTGACCTAGGGTTAAGAGAAGTGGGTGGTACTGTCCATCCTTCCCCAGCCCCTTGCTTCAGGCTGGAACATTCAGCGTGCTGGTTCAACCGGGTTGTCAGGTTGTAATAGGTCTGTTTTTCCTAAAAAGTTGAAAAATGGAACTGCCTGACTAATTAGTCTGTGAGGTGGGGTGACTCAGCGTTACTCAAGTTAACACATGGAGGAATGTTATAGAGGATGAATCATGCATGGGGATCAGAGGTTAGGCTGGATCGTATCTGATCTCTTCTAATTCCTTATGTGTATAGGAAATCCCATGCAGGACCCTCTTCTCCCTAGGTACAACTAACTTAACCCTAAAACTGCCTTCATTCTACATGCTACCTGTGCACCTTAGGCTGAAGTTACATGTATTTCTGTCAGTGGCGTTGTCTTGAATTTAGAAATGAATTATGGGGAGTAAGGACTCAGTCTGTAACATCCAAGTTCTGGAGTTTGGATTTCAGGTATATTGATTCACACTGATAATCACAGATGAAGATCTTGGGAATAAATTAGAACCCCATTCTCAAACATGCCTTTCTCTTAACAGTGCCCTGGTGAAGATTAGAGGGAAGCGCCCCTTTGTGATATCTCGATCTACTTTTGCTGGCCATGGCCGTTATGCTGGCCACTGGACAGGAGATGTGTTTAGCAACTGGGAACAGCTGTACTACTCTGTGCCAGGTAAGGAACCAAGGGACTTTCCTGGGGAGCTCTTGTATGAGGTTGCCATTAGCCATCCCAGCCTCAGGTCTTGAGGTACTAGCTCAAGCAAGGAGTTATAAAAAAAAATAGGTATATTTAGTTTAGAAGGATACAGTTATCAGGCACAGGACAAGAATATGTTAATAGTTCTTACCCTTCCCTTGGTCCCCTTGGTTCCTCCCAGGGACAAATTCAGAGCAGTGGCAGGTGAATCATAGGTACAGGGAGGGAAGGATCTACCAGGACCAAAGCAGGAGGAAGGCAGTGAGATTGGTGGATGCTTTTTACATTTTGAATTGGGTTTCCAGTGATCACATCACTAGTATATATGTGAAACAAAGAAACCTTCATACTCTTGCTACCATTTTGGCCAGTGTTGCCTCTGATCAGTAGCATCCTCTCATTCCCACATTGCAGTCCTGTCTCTTCCATACCCTGGGGACTAACTCCCTTAAAAGTCTTTCTGTGATCACAGGACCAGCTGAAACTTAGGTAATGGGCTCCAGTCTGACTGTGGGCTGCTAACAGAACCATCATGCCTGAGCCCCAGCAAGAGGAATCCAACTGCAGTAGGGGACAGAGTTTGGCCCAGTGTGAAAGTCAGTATAGCATAGTCGCTAGTGTTGGAGTCAAGATCTATGTTCAAAATCTGCCTTGGGCACCTAATAGCCAAGTAACTCTGGGCAAAGCACTCAACCTGAAAAGCCACGTTTTCCTCATCTGTAAATTGGACACAATTATACTTGTACCTACCTCAACGGATGGGTTAGGACTACTTAGGGGTTTATAATAATAATTGAAAAGTCACTTAATTAGATTATTATGTCTGTATTATTTCCTGTATTTAGCAGCAATTTCCCCCTACATGAGTGATTTTGCAATCAACTAATTGCTGCACCCAGGGGGGAAAAAGAATTATGTGTCTTAATAGGTTTATTGAAACATATTCCTTGCAGCCAGCAGAGGTCTTGGGAGGGTTAGGGCTGGAATAAGATTGCTCTGATTCCTCTGGGTCTTAAGTTTTCTGCTAGTTCTCTGAGAAACACAGAGGCCTGAGGTCTCAGATCATCTAGGAGTGAGGGGCAACTCCCCAGGTGCATGGATGTGTGGGTGGGACAGAACATGTAATCTACAAGTTGGGTCTCCATTCATTATCTGAGCAGCACAGAAGCCTCCAATCTCAGATCAGATCCTGCTATCTTGGTGGTTAGCAGCCCAGAGGTGGCTCATAGTAGAGCTAACAAAGGCTCATGAACTTTCTCTTTCTATCAAGAAAAGGTTCTGTCTTTGAAGCAAGTCAGTGATGTTTCAGTTTTCAGTTCCCAGAAATTATAGGGAAGTGATTGACTAGGCTGAATAGTATACAGGTCTGAGCAGAACTTCTGATTTTTCTTACCTCTGCCCAGGATGCAAGAAATCATTATCTTTAGGAACTAAGGTGCTACTGAAAACAACACTACTTTATTTGGGTGGCTGTAGGCATTAAAGGTATCCACAGGTTATTAAATGTTATTCATTATTCTGACAGATTCACAGAATGTTAGAGCTAGAAGAGAGATTTTCTCATCCATATACCTCATTTTACTAATGAGGAAACCAAGACCCAGAGAGATTAAATGATTTGCTCCAAGTCATACCATTAGTTAATTACTATTCTAACTAAAAATTTAACTCATACTTCCTAATGGGTAGCCCACTGCTTTGTGTGCTGTAATAATTTCATGATACAAACAGAGAGCTGGAATTCCTGCTTTATCAAAGTGTATGTAGACTTTTCCTGCTTTGCTCTTTGCTCCAGTTCATTCCTAGAGATGAGTTATTATAATAGGGCAAGCCAAGCATGGGTTATTGCTGATGATTTTCCAAATTGTTGCTGCTGGATGAATTCCTAGAAGGAAAGGGATAAGAAATTGATCCTTTTTTCTTAGATACTTTCTTTCTGCCTATTTCATCTCATTTTTCAACCACAACTTTTGGTATACAAGGGCCAGGAATTGATACTGCTACCAGCTCTGTACCCTGCTAAGCTGCTCTGTACCCTGCTAAGCTGCTCTATCAACAAATGTTTTTATAACCATTTACTATGTAAGGGACCCAGAGAGCCACCCTACATGGAGTGTAAACTTGGCTCTTGGTCAGGTCTGGTGTCTCAGTCTGAGACTCTGATCCTTCAGTGAAAAGACTAGTATGGAGAAGCATTATGGTTATGGAAAGGTGAAGTATTGTGTTTTCTTTCTCAGATGCTTTGGTATAACAGGATAGAGTACAGATTCTGCCCCCCTGGGTACTTGGTAATATTGGAGGGTTGAGTTTTTTTTTCTTAGTTGGTTAGTTGACACAGGGCAGAGTGAGCCCCTAAACAGAGCCCCAGTGAAGGGTGAAAGCTCCAAACCCCTCCTATGCTGGGTAAGTGGCCTTGGTCCTTGGGAAGCAGCATGTTCTGCCCACCTGGCTGTTTTTTGGTAATAGGCTGCCAGAGTAGTTTTGTTTTCTTATATGGTTCAGGATATAGGGCAGAACAGACACAGCCTTCCTGAGTAGCAGTAGATTTCAAGGCAAGAAGGTCTTTACACCTGATTCCAGAAAGGGACCAGGACTGGGACAGTGACCTTCAGTAGCTGAGTCAGCTTCCCTTCCCCACTGTCAAAATGATCATGCTCTGCTGTTGTCATCATCATCATCCTGTGATACTGCATTACAGATTCCACACAAAACTCCCAAGAGCTAGCAATTGGCTCTATCAAGTTTCACTTAATGTGGAGGTTAGAAAATAGGTAGGCAGCTGGGTGGCACCATAATGCATAGAAAGCTGGACCTGGAGTCAGTAAGACTTCCTGAGTTCAAACCTGGCCTCTGGCACATAATAGCTGTGTGACCCTGGGCAAGTCACTTAACCCTGTTTACCTCAGTTTCCTCATCTGTAAAATGAGCTGGAGAAGGAAATGGCAAATCACTCCAGTATCTCTGCCAAGAAAATCCCAACTAGGATCCTGGAGAGTCAGACTTGACTGAAATGACTAATCAACAACAAAGAAAGTATGTACTCTCAAGTCCAGGGTCATGGGTGTAATCTCCAAATGGTTAGTTTCATATTTATTGTTTGTAACCTCAGACTGTGAATGTACCTCATTCTGACCACCCATCTCACATCAACATCTCATAGTTCACAAGGGAGGCCAGTTGTGACCAAAAATGACTCATCACCCTTCTTTCTTCTGTTCTACTTGATGTAAGTCATCTATCTGCAAAGGACAAGTACCTTATTAGTAATCACTAGGAAGGGGTTGTTGAGAGATAGCTGGGGGAAATGTAAGGGAAAGAGAGAGATGGAGAGAGTAAGAGATGATGCTTTGTCTCTTTTCAGGTCTTAGTCATTAGATTAAGATAGTGGTTATCATTAGATAAGCATTCATGAAGTGCCTACTCTGTCTAGGGAGTCAGTGGGAGAGACAGTCTATGATGGGTATCCTTGGGAATGAGTCAGTCCTTCCCTTGAACAACTCTGGCTCCCTATCTTAGTTTTCTTTTCTCCTTCCCTAAAGAGGTGCTACTCTTTAACTTGTATGGGGTACCTTTGGTGGGAGCAGACATCTGTGGCTTCTTGGGCAATACTACAGAGGAACTGTGTGTGCGATGGACCCAGCTGGGGGCCTTCTATCCCTTCATGCGGAACCATAATGACAGATATAACCAGGTAAGGAAAGTGAGGGCAACTAGGGTGGCACAGTGGATAGAGTGATAGGCCTGAAGTCAGGAAGACTTATCTTCCTAAGTTAAAATCCAGCCTCAGACACTTTCTAGCTATGTGACCCTGGGCAATTCACTTAACCCTGTTTGCCTCAGTATCCTTATCTGTAAAATAAGCTAGAGAAGGAAATAGTGAACTACTCCAGTATCTCTGCCAAGAAAACCCCAAATGGGGTCATGGAAAGTTGGACATGACTTGAAAAGAACTGAACAACAAAAGGCGGGTATGGCCTAGGATGAAAAGCTTTCATACGCTTTACTCCTTCCATATCTTCCTGAGACCTGAAAGTATAGTCTAGAGACTCCAAAAGACTTTGGGTGTTTGAAAGAAGGTTTCCCTGCTTGGCTAGACGTACGTGGTTCTAGCTTCCCATGTAGAGAGGGGAAGTGTGACTGGGGATAGCAACTGGCAGCCTCCTCTAGCTTTGGAGGGAGGATTCTCGACTGGTGATGCTCAGCTTGGAGAAGCTGGAGGAATGTGGGTGCTGAGCTGATTGTGCAAATAAGTAAACATAGCTTGACCATTGGCTCATCCGGCCCCCAGGGTTTCCTAAGGCTCTTTAAGTAACTTGTCTCTGCATGGTCTGTGACCTCTCCCTGAGGCATCCCCCCTCCTTCTGGGACAGAGGGCTCAGGGAGACTTGGAGACAGGAGGGTCATGCCTGCCTCTTGCTGTTTCCTCCTTTACAGCCCCAGGAGCCATATGTGTTCAGTGAGGAGGCTCAGCAGGCGATGAGGAGAGTCTTTACCTTGCGCTACCTACTCCTGCCCTATCTCTATACCCTGTTCCACAGAGCCCATTCTCATGGAGAGCCTGTAGCTCGGCCCCTGTTTTTGGAGTAAGTATTCCTGAGGAGGGGAGGGAATAGACCGTGTGTGACTCCGGTTTCAAGGCAACCCATTTTAGGTTCCTTCCTGTGTCTAGTAGAATTGCTGTCCACTTTACATGGCATGTTCCTGGGAACCATGTCATAAGATTGATCGTGGCGTAGCAAGCAGCTGGCGTGGATGGCCATGTTCAGCCATGGGCGGTATCACTGACAAGCCATTGAGTGAGCAGGTAGAGGGCATGAGATGTAATTTAGAAACATTTATTGGGCAGAATCAGTAAAACAGGAAAGCAGAGCTGCAGAAAGCAAGGACTTCTCCTGTTCCTCAGTCCTGCTCTAAGAATTTAGGCCACCTCCTAGAAACATGAGATTATCTTGCCTACCTCTTATGTTTTGGTTGATGCCTTTGGGGTTTTTTGCACTACCTGCATTCCCTAACATACATCCCCTGCATCAAACAGTTCTTTATAACAAAGAAAAAGATGTTTAAAAGCCCATCTGACAAAGTAACTATATTTGACACAGCATGTACCAGTGCACCCGCTGCCCTTCTACCTCCACTATATGGTACCAACTGTGTTTCCTTAAATTGGTCAAGGTAAGTGGTATAGCACAACTACATTTGATTATTGTTTTTGTTTATATTTTTATAGTCATATATGTTGTTTTTCTTTTCTGCTTCAGTTCATATAAGTCTTCAGTTCCTTATTTTCATTGCTTTTTGTACTTAGCTAGATAATACAATTTTTAAAACATAGGTTGTGACACCGCACCACCACCATACCTGTAAGCATTTTCCCCTTTCCTCTTACCTTGGGCGTAGCCTCAGTGTCCCAAAGCTTACCTTGGCCTAGGAGAGTTATCATTCTCTGGACCCTGGGTATACCTCCTCACCTCACCTTCCAGGAAGGAAAATATCATGCTGCCACTTCATCCCAGCCCCCCAAACTTGTGAGGCCCTATTTCTGCAATCTCTCCTTGATTGTCCTCTAAAGGAGAATTTAAGCTGACCTACCTCAAATTGATTTACTCTTAAACTTAGTATGGTTTCATAGAAAATACCTTAAACTAAGAGTCAGGAAATCATGTTCCAAATTGCCACTAACAAATGAGGCAACTGTGGACAAGTCATTTCCCTGCTTAAGATCCACTTTCCTCATTTGTAAAATATGGGTATCGTGTGCTACAGAATGAACAAAACCTGATTCATGCAATACTTCTCTTCCCCAAAAATGCCTATTGGACCTGTCATTTTTATAGGTTTCCCTCGGACCGAAACACCTGGACCCTGGATCGACAGTTCCTGTGGGGAGAAGCTCTCCTCATTACCCCAGTACTTGAAGTTGGAAAGATCGAAGTAAATGGCTACTTTCCCTCAGGCACATGGTATCCACTTTTAGAGGTGAATATGTTAGCTTTAAAAATGTGTATTTTTCCTGTAGGCATTTCAGAGAGTCTACCTAGCCTCACTCAATAAGTCAGGAAGAGGGTTCAGATGGGATGTCCCATCATATTTACCATATGGACAATGGCAGGAGAAGCGTCCATGAAAGTCTGAGTTATTAGCATTTTCCTTTAATTTAAGAAAGACAAATTCCTTTGTGCACCATTACTGAAGTCTTTTGCTGGAAAACTACAGTAAACATAGCTTCCAGTAGAAGCCATTGTCTTCACATCCCATTCTGGACATAGACACTGCGTACTTGGTCTCTCCCCTCAGAGGAAGGGAGAGAATCAGACAGGTTCCTGATAGAGGTGGGGATTTTGTCAGTGCTTAAGCCCTTTGTTATTGTTTGGAGCCGGAGCCCAGGCCAAGTTTGTGCTTCTACTCCATCATCTTGGCTCTGCCTCCCTTAAGCCCCTTGTTGACTTAATTTCTGTCTTCCCAGGTACCAATGGAGCCTCTTAACAATTTGTGTCCTTCATCTCCTGCTCTCCATGGCTCAGTCATCCATAGCAAAGGGCAGTGGTTCACCTTGCCTGCACCCCTAGAAGTAATCAACGTTCACCTCCGGGCTGGGTATATCCTTCCAATGCAGGTGCAGAAGGGGTTCTAAGTGGTTGGGTCTCTTTATCACCAGGAATGCTATGAAATCCCTTTCTACCTCTGCCTTACCCAAGAAATCAAGCTAGAAATTATGTTCAGCTAATAGTGTTTCCCCTATTTCCTCATCCCCTGATGGTGTTGGAATTCATGCATCTTTCCCATAACCTCAAGCTGATTTCACTGTTGGAAGGTAGCATGACCAGTCCAGGGTCGGACTAGACCAGAGGGCAGTTAGTCATTTGCCTTATAAGCCTATAGGAGAACCAGTATAGTTTTGCATTTTTGGGAGGGGGGGAGAAGGTAGGAATCTGCAGAAACCTGAGTCCTTGGAAGCCATGTATACTGAACTGATAGAGTCTTCCCAGCCTGCTTTGTGAGAAATATGGGTAGGAGATAGAGTCAGGGGTGAGGGCAGTCTTAAGACTTAATAAAAAAACAATAACTAATTATTAAGTATCTGCTGTCTGCTGGACAGGCATTGTGCATATCTGATTCTGCCAGTATCTTAGAATGGAAAAGGACCTCAGAAGTCAGCTAATCTAACCCATAACTAAGCCAAGAATTCTCTCTATAATATCCAGTCTTCCCCTGAAGATACTTCAGTAGAACCCAGTGCTTCCGAAGGCATCCAGTTCTGCTTTGAGACAGCAGCTATACTTGTTAGATTGCTTCCTTCTCTCCATTGCTCCTAGTTAGGCTTTTTGGGGTCAAGCAGACCTGGCCCCCTAGTCTTGCATGTCCTCTAGGTTTCCCTTGTTAGTTCCTGGTGTATTGCAGTGGGTCCCAGGCATCTCACAAAGTGTCTCTTTCCTGTTCCCTGTAACTAGGATTCTGGCCTCACTACCACAGAGTCCCGCAATAAGCCGATGACCTTGATTGTGGCCTTAACTCCAAGTGGCATGGCCCAAGGGGAGCTGTTCTGGGATGATGGGGAGACCCTTGGTACTCTGGAATGGGGTCACTATACCCAAATCATGTTCTGGGCTAACAATGTGAGTGAGTCCTTGGAGCTGAGATCAGGCAATTGCAGAAGTAGAGGCCAGGAGTTGGGGGGTGGGTGTAAGGGTTGGTGGGAATGCTAGTCTCAAATCTAGAATGTGGAATTGATTGATCAGGTGTGGTTATGTATCAGAAGAGGGTACCCATCCTAACAGTAGTGACTTTAGGTATCTGGAATTAGGCTTCTTGTTTAATAGTAGCAGCAGAGAAGGTTTACTCTAAAGGTAAATGGAACCTATTTTTTTTTTAAGCAATTGGTGTTAAGTAACTTGCTCAAGGTTACACGGCCAGTTATTTCTGGGTGGGTGCTAAGTGTCTGAGCCCGGATTCGATCCCCCAGGTCATCCCGACACTGGGGCCGGTGCTCTTACTCGCTGTGCTACCTGGCCGCACCAGTGGAAACTATTTCTAAAGGACTGTGGATAGATCTGTCCTATTCTAAGAAGAGGAAACATCTGGAACCTGGGATACTTGACTTTGCAGTCGAACATTTTGGAGATTTGCCCCACCTTCTTGATCAAGATCATACTTTACAAACTATTTCCCCTACAACAGCCAAGTGAGGTCCAAGCAAGCATTATTCCCCCTGGGAGGCTAAGTGATTTCCCTATTGTCACTAGTAAGTGATGAATCTCAGATCAGAATTGGGTGTTTTGATTTCATAAGTCCCTGATTACAACCACTTCCCCTTAACATCAATGCTTTTATCTTCCTCTTGCTTGAAACAGAATGTCATTCTGAATGACCTGGTACAAGTGACCAGTGAGGGCACCAGCCTGAAATTGAGAAAAGTGACTGTCCTAGGTGTGACCAGCAACCCCCACCAGGTTGTCTCCAATGGTGTCCCAGTCTTCAATTTTTCCTACAAAGCTGATACCAAGGCAAGAGAATTAAGAGTCCAAATAGTAATGATAAAAAGAGTCGTTACAATGGGGTTGGGTTTCCAAGAGTTGAAGAAAAGCTTATAAATATCCTCAGAGTTCCCATTAAAACACGAAGAGAGGATAAATATGAAGAGAGCAGAAAATTGTTATCTTATTGACACCTTAGAAACCCTTGTTAATCTAGACCTGTGAAAGCTTTAAAACTTCATCAGAGGCAGCTAGGAAATCCTGTAGTCCTTATTGTGCAAACATTAGTCCCTGGGGTTCAGAGTGAAGGAAATATGGCCTTCATATCTCAAGGCCTGTTTTTAGTGAATTGGTTGCTAATCTTTCTCCTGGACTCTAGGATAGTGGCATTGATGCTGTGTAGCATTAGAAATCATTAGCACCTTATTTTCAAAGCAGTAAAATAATTAACAATGACAGATTCTTAGAGAGAGGCATATTAGCATAGTGATTTGAAAGCTGACCCTGAAAATCTGGAAGACCTGGGTAGAAATTCCATCTCTGACACATACGGGCTGTGTGACCCTGGGTACTTAACCTTTTGGTGGCCCAGACAACTTGGAGACCACAGGCAGAAAAAGTGCTAATCTCCATTGGTAGAGAGAAAGTTTACTCACCAAGAATCCCCATTCTTATTAAATCACAGGTCTATTTTTGGTTGTTTTTTTTTTAAGTCCCTGCAGGGAGAAGTGGTATCCTTCTGAACTAAAAAGTAAACTAAGACAGTGTGGTAACCAGAAAGTTTGGGTTCCTATCCCACCTTCCAAATAGTCTTATACATAGGTCCCCA